>NC_066580.1:472633640-472933640 GCF_024323335.1 Lathyrus oleraceus
TCAGTTGAAAATCAATGCGTAAAGGGATAAAGACTTGAAAATCCTAGGGACTAATCATATTATCAACAAAACTTAATTTTAAAGACCTAGATCTAAGGGAACATGCCATTGGTTAATATGCAGTTGATCATAAAATCAAATCAAATTCTAACAAGAATCAATTTGACTAAAGGATCAATTAAATCTAAAAGAGATTAAGAAACAATTTAAAACGCTAACTAATTAAAATTATAAAACATGAATTAGAATCTAAAATTAAACCATATACACTAAGTATTCTTAATCGTATGAATTAAAGTCTAACCTAATTAGAACTAGGTTAATCATATTTTTCAATGCATTTTTTCAAAATTGTTAAGAATTAAATGGAATCAATTAATCCTAATTAGAAAAACTAATCATGTTAATCTCCATCTTTTTTTTTGGTATTAAAATGAATTAATCACAATTAAAATGTAAACCAAATATGGCAAAAGAAATTAATAAAGAAATTTCATCAAACAATTAAAACATGGGGTTTTGATCAGAAAACAAGAGTGCAAGCAGTAAACTAAGCGCATGCCCAATCCAAGCCCATAGTTGCCTTAACATGCATCAAATAGGGAGGTGTATCAGTAAACGTAGGTGCAAGAAGCAAAAAAGTTGGGCCCAAAGAAGATTGAAGTCCAATGCAAAATGAGGGGATGCAATTCAGAAGCCAAGCACTTAATCATGTGCTTAAACTCTAAACATGTTTCTCATGTGTTTCATGTGCTCTTCAGCCTACATTCAAACTAATCTCTCTTCCCTCCATCTGAACTTCTTCTCCACCACGCCGGAGGTCGCCTCTGGCAGTGGTGGAGCCTTAACGTAAAAATAAATCATGACATCATTTGCCTCTCCCCGCCCTGAGTCTAAATCCCATATCCATTTATAGAAATCTTTAACTAATTATTCAAATCGAATCAAAGTATAAACGAACCCTAGAAGAAAAGATGAGAAATTAAATCACGATGCCCCGTAATCAAAGCCCTAGAGGTTAGGGATTTAATTCCCTTAACCGAAGGCTACATCACTATAACAAGAATGGAGCAAACGGACACGAAAGAGAGGACACTCACAAGAGCAGACGCGGAGGTCACATAATCAGGTAAGTCTCTTCTTATATTATTCTGGTTTTGAATATCCTTCTTCTTCTTCTCGATCCTCTTCTTCTTCTTCTTCTTCTTCCTTTGTCTTCTGTGATTAAGCCCCGTGTGTGTGTATGTGTATTCGTGTGTGTGTGTATGTGTATTCGTGTGTGTGTGTGTGTGTGTGTGTGTGTGTGTGTGTGTGAGAGAGAGAGAGAGAGAGAGAGAGAGAAAGAGATAAAAGCTTTGAGTTGATGAATGAATCTATGTGAATTAAGAGAAAAGTGTAGAGTGAGTTGAGTCTGAGTTTAATGAATGAATGGGTCCTTGAGATCATGAAGGTTTAACTGAATTTATAAGGGAGTGAGTTAATAAAAGGATTTGAGCTCTATTAATTTTATCAGTTAGAAATGATTCAAAGTTGTTAGAAGTTATGTAACTCTGTTAGTTTCGGTTAGAAGTGAGTTGAAAGTTAGTTAGGTTAGATTCAGTTAATGTGAAATGTTAAATGATCTGTTAGTTACATGTTAGTTCAGTTAATGGTGAAACTCAATTTATATTAGGTTGAAATGTTTGGATTATTAGATGTAATGTTCAGTTAAATAGTTAAACTCAACTTTCTGTTAGATTGAGAATGCAAATTGCTATTAATTATGAGTGAAATGTTTTTGACTGTTAGTGAAACATGAATTCTGCTATATTAGTCTTGCACTGCCTTATTATAGATTTGCTCATGTGATTAATGGAAATGCTTAATTGTTATTGTTGATATGTGGGTTGCTAATATTGTTAGGATGCAAGTGACTGCTGCGTTGTGTGTTATTGATTTGTTGCTAACTGAATTTCATTGCATATGCTATGGTTGTTAACTGGTATATGGTTTATGATGGATTGCATTGAATGACTGTTGGGGCTGCAATGATTTATATGCTTGAAATGTCAAATGAGTGCTTATTGGTTGTATGCCTAGGTTTTGCTATGGTTTGATGCTGCAATGTAATGTATGCTAACTGTTGATATGCTTAGCTTGATGAATTATAATGCCATGATGTGTAAGTGTTAGGTTATGTTGCTAATGTACTATGGCCACATATGATATGTTGGCTTGCTAATTTATGCCCATTGTCATGCTTGAATTAGGGCTGCTTTGAATGCTTGAAATTGTTGCTTGGTTAGAAATGTTATGGAATTGTTTGCTTGGTTGAGATTGTATGTAATGCACATGATCGTTTTGGGTTGCTAATGCGCATGATGCATTGCTTGACATTTGTTTTGGTATTATTTTGTGGGATGAGAATGGATTGACAAATGAAAGGATGCCTTGTTATTAAATAAAAAATGGGATTAGGGTTTAGGATGGGAAAAATGGTGATTTGACTTTGGTTTACGGGATGACTAAAAAGTCAACAGTTGACCAAAAGTCAACTTATGTACAAATTGTTTTTTTTTGTAATTTCTCTTATGAACATGTATGGTCAAAGTAAAAATGATCTTTATGAATGTAATGATGTTTTCTTAATGAAAGATGTTCATATGAAACAATGAAACAAGTTTGAGTTCGAATGGCCATTTTCCTTCCAAGTTCAATTTTTGAAATCCCTTTGAAACAAATGCCCTAAAAGCACCATAAAACATTTTTGAATGAATGAATGAGATGGAAATCAATGGATCATGAATGAATTGACCAAATGGACCAATGAAACTTGAACTTTAATGAAATGCATGAATCTTGACACACTAATGAAACATGAGACCATGGATTGGCAATGCACTAATGAAACCACAAAAACAATGAATGAAATGTGAATGAAATAGGACTTGGATCAAGTGGACCATGAGATCACGCAATCATTGAAACATGAATGCAAGCATACCTTGGATCAGGCATATAACACCATGAATTTGGGTTTTAGCTGGGTCAAGATCAAAATGTTAAGCAACAACCAAGAACCTCAAGCCAAGAAGTGAGGCTTCAACGAAAGTAGTCCACCAATGACATGAACCATAACTAGGGTTTCCAACACCTTAAAGCAAGTCACATGATTCATGAACCTCAAAGACCAAGAACTAGGTTTTGGGCATGAATGAACACCAAGATGCGATCTTCAAGGTCTCAAGCACCTAAAACTAGGGTTTTGCACCTTGATCCAAATGACGGGCTCTCCATTTTGACTGTAGCATCACAATTCCTAGGGCTTGATCCCCAAGCAAACCTTAGCTTCTTGTTAGGTATAAACAGTCTCAAACCTTTGAATCTTTGACGATGTTAGTGCACTAGATGATATAAATGCATATGAATGCAAATGAATTTCAAACCAAAAGGTTATATGAAAATGAAAAGAGGAGGGCAAAATTTGGGGTATGACAATTGCCCTTATTTAATCTTCTCGGACCTGAAGGTGTGAATAGAAACGACTTTCAAACATTCCAAGTAGGAGAGGATTAAATACCAATATAACCAAAAAAATTGCTCGCAGGGAATGAATGTAATGTGAAGTATGAGTATTAGTGGAAAACTGTTTATGGTATGGAATATAGGTCTTTTGTACATGGTCATATGTTGGGGATTAGTTAAAATATATGTGGGGAAAATGGGGTAATCATAAAAGAAATGTTAGACATGCATGATGTATACAAAATGCCATGTATGCAGTATATGCTAGTTTTTTCCTTTTTTTTTTGCCTTGCCTCCACTAAGTTTTGGCATGTACTGGTAATTGAAATATTCCCGCAGGATTCCACAAAGGTAAGAAAATCATGTATTTGTGAAAGGCAAGTAATAGAGGATATAAAGGTAAAGAGAAATCTTCTGCAAAAGGCAGAGAGACGTCTTGCAAAAGGCAATCACAACTTGACTAAGAAATGATTTGATTTTCCTCCATAAAAGGTAAAGGAGACTTGCAGAAGGCAAGTAAAGGGATATGACGTTTCCTCATGCAAAAGGTATATGAGGAAACATTTTCAAAAGGCCAAGAAACCATATGAAGGTGAATGACGACTTCGTCGATGAATAAAGAAACTGTGGGGATTGAAAACAACGGTACAACGTCAACTATAAGGTTGGAGATAGAAACACGACCACCATTATCTATTGGGGATAGAAATGTATATGACATCAATAGTGTGATTGGGGTACAAATGATCACTATCAACTCTGTGGTTGGGGTAAGATGATTGGCATCAACCCTGCAGCTGGGAGTAATGATTATCAATAACTCCGTGGTTGGGGATAAAAGATATACCTCAACTATGAGGTTGAGAATAAAACTGATTATCAACTTTGAGGTTGGGGATTGAACGATTGACATCAACTCTTAGGTTGGTAATTAAAAAGATATTAAATTTAAGGCTAAGGGTAGATATCAACTCTGAGGTTGGAGGTGACAAGGATTGACATCAACCTTGAGTTTGGGGATGAAAATGATAAAAACATCAACTCTGAGGCTAGACGTCATTTCTGAGGTTGGGATAAAAAGGATAAACATAAACTCTGAGGTTGGGTATAGAAGAAATGTACACCAACTCTGAGGTTGGGAGAAAAAAATGACTAGCATCAACTCTGAGGTTGGGGATAGAAGAAATGTACACCAACTCCGAGGTTGGGATGAAAGGTAAGCATCAACTCTGAGATTAGGCATAAGAATATTTGGACATCAACTTTAAGGTCAGGATTGAAATAATATAAATCAATTTTGAGGTTGGGGACATAAATGATTGGTATCAACTCTGAGGTTGGGAGTAAAAAATATAGACATCAACTTTGAGGTTGAGTATAACAGGATAGACGTCAAATCTGAGGTCGAGAACAAAGTGGTAGACGTCAACCCTGAGGTTGGGAATGACAAAGGTAGGTATTAACTCTGAGGCTGGAGATAAGAAAGATCAACTCTAAGGTTGGAAATAAGGAAGATAAACATCAACTCTGAGGATGGGAATATAAATGACTGACATCAACTTTGAGGTTGGGGATAGAAATGTTATACATTAACTCCAAGGTTATAAATGATACTGATAGGCATAAAATCTAAGGTTGGGGACCAAATGACTGACATCAACTCTGAGGTTGGGGATAAAAATGACTGGCCAGACATGAACTAGGTTTTAAGGAGGTTTTCTAGACAAGATCTGGGCTTTGAAAAGGTTTTTCAAACGGGAACTAGGCTTTAGAACATTTTGTCAAGTGGGCATTTTAAAGTAGGCATGAAAACCTCATAATTTCCCTCAAGCACAACGAAAGGGAAGAAGTTCTCGAAATATGGGTACCACTCTGGGACTTGCCAAACCCAAATCAGGTATTTCAAAACAATCAAGAAGGGAGTTGGTTATTCATTCAGTCTCTTGTTTTGTATTCGATAAGGAAAATATTGACAAGGATAAACTCTCTCGTGCAAAAGGCAACGAGGACTTAAAAAAGTTAAGTGAGGAGACAAGATTTCATGCAAAAGACAACGAAATAAATTACAAAAGGTAAGTAAGAAGAGAAACTTCCCATGCAAATGAAAACAGGAACCAACAAAAGGCAAGTGACTGATGAATACTTGCAAAAGAAAAATAAAGAAGAGATAGTTTGGGGAACCTTGAGGGGAATACCAATCAGGAGTTTTTGCGGGGATTCAATCGAGGTCGATTTTTGAGGATGCCAACAAGAAATGGGCTTTAGCTTGTTAGGGAGATGCTTCATGCTATGATAAATAAATGATATGCATGGCATGATTAATGCATGATGACTTATGCAATGGTCTCGAAGGTCCATTAAACACTTATGAGGTTGGTCATGTATGGTGGACACTGATAAATATTTGCTCGACTATAAGGCTTCATGTTGAAAGGTCAAGGGGTGTGTTTAACATGACTTCCCGACACCCTGGTCTCTAGATACTGCTGAAGTAGTGAGATTGATCTTGATCTTCCAATGTCCCAAGCTTAAACTAAGCAACTTTGAAAGCATGGAGAGGAACTTCCCCTCTATGGACAATCTCACCTCAATCTGTTGGGTATCTACATGGATTGTCCTAGTCACAAGTTATGGAGCAACTTTGTCGTAGAACGATCTCGATCTAAACCGCCTCAGTATTTTGGAATTATATACCTCTGATTAACCATCTCGTAGAGATTAACTTCTTGTGCTCTTGAGGTGGCCTTCCCCAGTACGAGCTTTGATGAAACATTTTCCCTGGCTGGTTGATCTATGAAGGAATTCCTATGACTAACCGGTCTTGGAGATATTTGATCTCGACATGATTGCCCCATATTAACTGAATCTTGTAGCGACTTTCCTTTTTTCTCAACAGAGGCTTCAAGCGATCTACCTTTGGTGTGATCAACTAAAGTGACTTACCCCAACTTAACGGAGTCCTCATGCATTTCGTCCTCTAGTATCATCAAGATCCTCAATTCACATTCATTGTGGAAACTTTCTTGATGTCAAATGCTTACTCATGAGTAAAAATATTCATTTTGGAAATGATAATTGGAATGTTATGTTTATGTCAGTTTTGAAACCCAAGCCTGTTCACTAAAATTATGACATATAATGAATGGATAACTAATAAGAATGCCATATCGATACCAACACAAATGATAAACAAATATTTAAATGTTATTTTTAACACGATCTTACCAACTGTAGTATACTTTGGAAATAAACCCTGATTCAATTAGGTCTTTTGCATGTTGTAACGTGGTCTGATTCAATGTTTTGAGAAAAAAAATATTTATGGATCAAAACTTATTCTAACCCACCCATTCTCCTTAATGTTCTCTAGTCCTATATTTAGCTAATTTGACACAAGCGCTCATTTTCCAAAAGGGATTTTGTATGGTAGAAGTAACAGTTAATGAACCAACAAAGTTTTCAAAGTGGCAGTCACCCACCTTTTGTTTGGTTGGTAGCCACACAATTTTTTTCTTGACGAGGATTTTTCTTTTGTTTCCTCTTTTGCTTCTTTGTTTTTGATTTCCCTAATCTTTTCCTGGACTAGTCTTTTAAGTTCGCAGTCCACCGGGATGCCCCAATTTTGTCTAAGTCACTCGTTTTCGAGTTTTTCGACTTAGCGGGCTTTCTTTTGATCTTTTTATTTTGATTTTGGATTCCTAATTTCTTTTTATTTTGTTGGAATAAATCGTGTAACATTTGTTTGTTCGGCTTGAAGGGGTTGTGACTCCCTCATTCCTTTTGTTGGTGGGGGACACCCAATTTGGATTTGTGGTTTCCGACCTCTCTTGAGGGATAAGATATGATTGATCCTCAGATAGGACACTCTCTTTTTGTCTTTTGAAATTTGAACACAAGAAGAAGAAATTAAGTATAAAAGAAATTAAGTATTAATTTACCAAGAATAATTCGGTTCTTATAGGGTATTCATAGTCCTAGGTAATATCTACTATAAAACATTCTCAAGAAGATAAAAAACAATAGCGGTCCAGCTTAATTATTACTCATAAATCAAACTTCGTTTGTCCGACAGAGAAAGCATCAAAACAGTCAAGAGAATAAATCAAATATGATGAAATAAAATTGTTATTCCAAAGAGGAGTTCAAAGTCATAACAAATCTGAATCACGGACACCCCCTAACATTATTGGGTTTAGCTACTCATAGAAATAAAACAAAACATGATAAAGAATATTGGCATTACAAAATATTTAGATGAATTGATCTTCAATCGCAAAAAGCTCCTGAAAATATGAATCCACCTTGAAAATCTGAGTTCTCCAGCCTTCAAAACGTGTTTTAGTCGTCTAAAATCATCCAACCCGTGTAAATTTACATTTTCTAGTTAAATAGACAATATTCTTGGGCCTTCAGCAAATTGGGCCTCCATACGCATATTGCACAAGTCCATAGGCGTATGGCCTTGCTTCTGGCCATCTCTGATACGCGTAAGCCAACAAGACACGCATATAGGCATGTCTCATACGCGTATCATTTGCGTATGGGTAGAAGCATGTTTTTTCTTCCCTTCTGATGGATCTCATATAGTACATGTATGGTCCTGGTCCATACGCGTATGACATAGGTCCATACGTGTATGGGCAGAGCCATGCATTTTTTTAGATCTGATACGCGAATGAGCAAGATGATACGCGTATGGGCAGAAACTTTTGAATTAGCCTTTGATGTCTTCATGAAAGTTGTATCCTTGGATGTTAGATTTCATTTGCCTCCGGTTCCACATCATTACGAGTTACTATGCTCTAGATATGATCAAAACACCACATGCCTATCATGATGTCAAACGTGCTGAAAAATAGATTTTGTGAAAAATTCTGAAAATTCGTCGCGTTCGTTTTCCAGAAATTTCTTTGACTTCCTCCAACCTACAAAACATGTTAACCTTCTCAAAAAGATAAAAAATATCAAGAATACTTAAAACACAGACAAATACTAAAACCATTTTACACTATCATTCAATTAAAACTATTCATTTTGACATATAAGCATGTAATTAAAAATAAATATAATAATTATTATTAAATCATAATAATAACAATTTCTCCACGTTTATCTCTTTCTCTTTCTTCTTTCACGTTTCTCTCACTCTCTTTCTCTTTCTTCTCCCACGTTTCTCTCACTCCCTTTATTTCTCATTTCAGTTACATCTATTATTCTTCCCCACTCCATCCATCTATTCAAAATTGATCTTTATACCAACAATGGTTGAATCTTCATGTATGTTTTGCATCTCTTAATCTGTTATAATAATACAAATAATATTTACACAACTGTTAAACATGATAACAAAAATAATATTGCACTAGTAAAGCTAGTAAAATTGAATACAATACTTATATCTTTCTCTTTTAATCAAATCTCATATTATTTGTTAAAACTCAAGCTACCATTGCTTTAAATTTTATAAAGTTTCAACAATCAGTAGAAGTTCATAAATTATTCTATTTAAATTTAATATTAAAAGAAAAAAAAACAAGAAAAAATTGGAAAGTCAGACAATCATAAAAAAGAAGAAAATATTATTAGTGTGGGGTTTAACCTTATGTATGTAGAGATTTGCAAATATAGTTTGTGAGATAAAATTTGTGAAAGTATAAAGATCAATTTTGAATAGTGTATACATGCGTTTTCGACGCCATGAGATTTGATATGCAGAATGGTCCTTTCGACAGATGATGACATGGGATAAACGGTTTGGTTGATAAGTGTTGTTCGACACTTCGACAAAATTGAAGCTTCGACATTTCGACAAGGTATCTGCAAATGGGAAGGCACTTTGACAGACATGGAGGATGTTGTAGTATTTCGACAATTCGACAAAGCCTGAAGAAAGACGTCAGTTCGACGTAAACTGTAAATTTCAAATTCGAAAGAGTTGTGACGTTTGGCAGAAGACGCGTGGAAGCATCTGGCGAAAGGAGGAAAGCCATGTGTCACAGTTTTAAGATTTGTTCGTTAGTAACAGTTATGTTATTTGTATATAAATAGGGTAGTTGTTATCGGAAAAAGGGTGAGAATTTACTTGTACAAAATTCCTGAAAACACTCAAAGTACTCGTGTGAGAGAAAAGAGTCATATTTGGGACATGTACGTGTAAACCAACACCAATTCTTTCAAAGTTTATTTTATAAACTTTAAAGTTTCTTTACAAAATCCCTTTATATTTTTCTAGTCAATTGTCTTTCTACATTTTCTTCTTTCGACACTTTACATTTCGTCAGTTATTTCCTGCCATTTACTTTATCTTGTTAAATTTACATCTGTTTAAACGTTTTAATCAACATCTTTCGACGTAAAACACTTTGAGAACCAAAATGAAAGATACAAAAGTTGTTCTATATATCTTCAAAGTCATTTAGATCTGCACATGTCCTAGGATTTGTGTGGTTGATCCTGCAAATAACCCAATTCTACAAGTTTTGGTAAACTAGAGGTTGTTCGCCAAAATTCACAGCGAACAAATTGGCACGCCCAGTGGGACAGTGCAGAAATCTAGAAACTTAGATAATCGTTAGTCAAAGTTTGTTCTTCGTTGTATGAGACTGAGAAGCGGTAAATTAGCCGTATCCGACGTAGAAATACCAAAAAGAACAAGAGTAAGGAAAATGGCGAACCAGCCAAATAATCCAAACGAATCCATCCCAGTATCCAACCATGTCCCTTCGACAGAAGGCAATATAGGATCAGTCCCTGTGTCAGAGGCTGTACCTTCGTCAACAGGGTCAATGCCAGCGGTTTCAATATCGCAAAATGCGCCTAGTTCGTCCTTCAGGGCACAACAAATGCCCGTTGGGACACCCCCCTATGGGAAACACTTCTAGGCCTTTTGTAACAAATTTCACCATGCCTCCGCCTGGTAGGGAACAACCCTTTGGAATGCCAACTCCGGTAATGGCAAATTTACACAATTCCCCGTTAATATATTCTGATTCGATGGCCAATATGTCTTCACCCTTACAAGGGTCAGGATATGGCGGAAACACGAGTAGACTAAATCAACAACCACTTTATGTGCCGCCGATAACAAATAATTCTGCGCAGGTAATTAGACAACAAATGGACGAGAGTAATCATGATATGGTCCAAATGTTGACACAACAAATAGGAGCGGGGTTTAACCCCCTAATACAAAACACCACCCAAACAAACCAATTGTTGGCAGCGCAAATGGCGCGCATTGCTGACTTTTTTGGAGTCCCTCAAACTCGACACAGGGAACAAGTGGTTCATAACCCAGTGGTAGTGGCCCAGGAAGAGCCTACGATAAACCAAATACCGTCAGACAATCCTCAAACAAACGTCACAAACCAAGAGGATATAGTCGAACAGCCTCGTGTCGAAATCCCTATTCCACAAGAGCCTAGAAGGATAGTAATCCAGAGAGGCCAAGACGCGGATGCTGTATTGCAACAACGGGTACGGTATAATAATTCGCCTGTCGAAAACAATCTGGCAGCCATGGTCGAAACGATAATGGCACAAAATGGGATGAACATGGGATTACAAAGGCCTAGTTACGCATCCCCACTATCGGAATATATTCTGCAAGAAGAACTGCCACCAAGGTGGAAAGTCCCTAAGTTCACAAAGTTCTCAGGGGACACTAGTGAGTCCACCATAGAACATGTGGCACGTTATCTGATCGAGGCAGGGGAAATAGCCCGTAATGAAAATTTGAAAATAAAATATTTCCCTAGTTCCTTAACAAAAAACGCGTTTACTTGGTTTACATCTTTGCCTACAAATTCAGTATACACGTGGACCCAATTAGAAAGGCTGTTCCATGAACAATTCTACATGGGACAAACAAAAATAAGTCTGAAAGAATTAGCCAGTGTTAAGAGAAAACACTCAGAACCAATAGATGATTATTTAAATAGGTTCAGATTGCTAAAGGCTAGATGTTTCACCCCGGTGCCAGAACATGAGTTGGTCGAAATGGCCGTAGGGGGACTAGATTATTCTATAAGGAAGAAACTAGATACCCAGTATCTGAGGGATATGGCACAATTAGCAGATAGAGTGAGACAGGTCGAAAGGTTAAGGGACGAAAAATTCAGAGCGAATAAGAATAAAAAAGAAAGGGTGGCCTACGTAGGGGTTCGCCAAGATGGTGAGTACGACGAAAACGAACCAAGTAACTTCGACGAACAAGAGATTGACCTAGCAGAACTAAAGCAAGGCCCACCTTATTCGTGCAAAGTGCTAACTCCGTCGAACGGAAACCCAGTCGAAACCAATGATAAGTTCCCCAAAAGGACTTATACGTTCGACATTACCAAATGTGACGAAATCTTCGATCTGTTGGTTAAAGATGGTCAATTAATAAAACCGCCAGGCGCTAAAGAACCGCCTAAGGAACAACAGAAAAAGAGAGGTTTTTGTAAATACCATAATTTTCTGGGCCATAAAACGTCTCGTTGTTTCCTTTTCAGGGATCTCGTTCAAAATGCTATCCGTGACGGAAGGCTGAAGTTTGGTGACAAACCAAAACAACAGATGAGGATCGATTTGAATCCCATGCAGGCAGTCGAAGCCCACTACGCTGAACCATCCATCGTGAACATGGTGGAGGCCGAAGTTGCTCCTGATGGCAATTTGGAAATAGTGGAGGCCCCTGGAAGTTTCGACACGAATATCAACATGGTCGAGATTGCTAATGATCTCGCAAGCCAGAACGAAGTTGAAGTTACTAAAGGCTTCGACAACCAAAAAAGAATGGAAACTACTGAAGGTTTCGACAAGATGGACGGTGACAATACTGTCGAAGATGTGAAGTTTCGACAAGAGGGGAAATGGGACCGCTTGGGACAGCCAAGTGGGAAGTATGACTATCTTGTGAAGTACAATGCGCCGGCAAGCTCTCAGATCGACATCAACACAATCCAACCAAGCGGTTGGGGAGATGCTTCTCCAGACAACAGTGAAGAAACAGTCGAGGCAATTGAGCATTCCCCTAATACAAAAGAGAAGGTTACTGAAGACCTCATTATTGAAAACGAGGTTGCTGAAGGCCTTGATTCTGACCGAACGAAGAAAGGTGATGTCTCCAACTGCGTCAACACTATGGGGCCTTTCAGTAAAGAAGTCACAAAAATCAAAGCGGAAGCCGCTAACGGTCCTTCGAAGCCCGTGGTCAGTGGGATTCTGCGTAGGACAATGGAAGACCCCAGAAGAAATTGGAACAAATGTTGTTGCAAACATGGTCCCAGGACCATGTCTTGGTGCTGCTTCCCAGAGAAAGAGTTCGACCAAACACCAAAAGGCGTCGAAGGCGAAGAAGAGAGACTCATTAGAAAGATGAACGAGTTAAGCATCGCCGACGAACGAAATGTTGGGGTAAATATGGTGGAAATATCTCAGAAGGACCAGGCCGAAGTGGGCGAAGATCGTCGTCGAAAAGAGTACCAAAGGCTGGTGTATCCTAAAGAGGAGGAAAACTTAATAGAATTCATCAAGAGGTGCCAAAGGATGAAAACCAAAGTGATGTTGTGCCCACGCTGCAGTGCAATCTTCGACAGGAAGGCAGCAACCAACCTCGAAGCAGTGGATAAAGCCAAGAGGAAAGAGAATTGGGGAACAGTGAGATATGACCCAAGGAGAAGTGATCACCACCAGTGGAGGCACGGAGAAAGACGCCAAAACACCTATAAACCATCTGACAAAGCAACGGACGACAAATGGGTTCAACCCATTAGAGACGCCCAGGGGCAGAAAAAATGGGGAAAGTTTGAGGTTCAGAGAGGCGCGTCGAGAGAAGGCAGGAAGGAAATGGAAAAACACAAGCCAAGACCATATCCTTCAGAGAATTACAAAGGCAAAAACCCCATGTCTAGATCCCAATGGAGGAGGTTCCAGAGGCAGAAGAGGGCAGAAATAGAGGTGGCAAAAAAGAACATGAATGGAAAAGACGAAGCAGAATCTAGCAACAATCGTCAGACAAGGAGCAGAAAAGAGACCCCCCCCAGATCAATCCTGGCAGTGCTGTCGAACCAGTGGCGTCGAAGGCGAAGAACCAGGAAGATGACGAAGTAACTGACAGTTTCAACTTTGACTCAGAATCATCCTTCAACGTGATCTGTAACGTGGTCTCTGTTCTCCCTAGAGACTATGATAGAGTCATGGAGGTCGAAGACGAAGAAGACGAGATGGAAGAGGAAACAATGGCACACAGGCCCGTCTGTTACTACGTGATGAATAACGGGTGCGTCGAAGAGCAGAATGCTTTTTTCGAAAGACCAGACGACTCCATGAAAGCGCATTTGAAACCTTTGTTCATAAAAGGAAAGGTGGAGAATATCGGTGTGAATAAGATACTGGTGGATGGGGGAGCAACAGTGAATTTGATGCCCCATTACATGCTGAAGAAGATTGGAAAAGACGATTCAGACGCGAAACCTCACAATATGGTGCTGTCGAATTATGAAGGAAAAGTAGGAACAACTATGGGCGTCATCCAAGTGAACTTAACTGTTGGAACCATAACAAGGCCAACAATGTTCATAGTCATCGCTTCAAAGGCCAACTACAACCTACTGCTTGGAAGGGAATGGATTCATGGTGTAGGAGTCGTACCCTCTTCGATGCATCAGCGAATAGCCATATGGAGGCCAGACGGGATCGTCGAAAACATTGAGGCAGATCAAAGCTACTTCATGACAGAGATAAACAATATCAGCAGCCAAAGCTTCGACAAAAACATGGCTCACATACCTCCATGCAGTCCAGCCGAATTCGATTTAAAGGCGACAGACAATGCCTACTGCTCCATGTACCTTCATCCTACGCATGGTTTCCAGTGGGATAAAGAAGAGATTGGCGAAACCTATATGTGGGGAACTACTCACATAGCGCCAACAGGATGGGGAAGCGAATTTGACGATGACGAGTGAACAATCAGCGCTCGAAAAGATTACGGCTTACATACCCGAAAACAAACTCAAAGAGGCCCTTGAGGCTGAAGTAAAATACATGGTTGTCGAAGCCAGCAAAGAAAACTCCAACAAACAATGTCCCCAAGGAGACGTTGCAGAAGATCACGATAACAACCAAATGGGCGAATGGCAACACCAAAAGCTTGACGCCATTTATGACGACGAACCTCTAGGGTTCGAAAAAGATCCAGTGTCAACTAACAAGAAGATGGTGGCGCAGGATCCATTAGAAGAAATAAACTTAGGAGTGGGGGCAGAGAATAGACCAACCTACATAAGCGCAAAAATGGACCCCCAGTTCAAGGTCGAAATAGTCCAGTTGCTGAAAGAGTTCAAAGACTGTTTCGCATGGGATTATGACGAGATGCCTGGTCTTGACAGAAGTTTGGTCGAAATGCAGTTGCCGATAATGGAAGGAAAGAAGCCAGTAAAGCAGACTCCAAGACGCTTCACACCAGAAATCCTGTCGAAAATAAAAGAAGAGGTCGAAAGACTTCTAAAATGCAAGTTCATCCGCACAACCAGGTATGTCGAATGGATTGCAAATATTGTTCCAGTAATTAAGAAAAATGGCAAACTTAGGGTATGCATTGATTTTCGAGACTTAAACTCGGCTACCCCAAAGGATGAATATCCTATGCCAGTGGCAGAAATGCTCATAGATTCTGCAGCCGGCCATGAGTACTTAAGTATGTTAGACGGATACTCTGGCTATAACCAAATTTTTATCGCTGAAGAAGATGTTCCTAAAACGGCTTTCCGTTGTCCTGGAGCAATAGGAACGTACGAATGGGTAGTAATGCCTTTTGGTTTAAAGAACGCTGGAGCAACTTACCAACGTGCTATGAATTCCATCTTTCATGACTTTATCGAAACTTTCATGCAAGTGTATATTGACGACATTGTGATTAAGTCTGTTTCAGGGGAAAGTCATATAGATCATCTTCGACAATCCTTTGAAAGGATGAGGAAGTTTGGTTTGAAAATGAACCCACTTAAATGTGCTTTTGGTGTGCAGGCGGGTGATTTCTTAGGTTTTGTGGTCCACAAGAAGGGGATCGAAATAAACGAAAATAAAGCCAAGACCATAATGGAAGCGAAAGCGCCATCAACCAAAAAGGGGTTGCAGTCTCTGCTAGGGAAAATCAACTTTCTCAGAAGATTCATCTCCAACCTCAGTGGGAAGACACAAGCTTTCTCTCCTCTACTTCGACTAAAGAAGGAAGACTTCGCATGGGGGCAAGAACAGCAAGCGGCTTTCGACAAAATCAAGGAATACCTGGCTAGTCCCCCAATCCTGATGTCTCCTTGCAGAAAAAGAAGTATGAGATTGTACATTTCGGCATCAGACAAAACATTAGGAAGTATGTTGTGTCAAGAAGACGAGAATGGCGTCGAAAGAGCCATTTATTATCTCAGTAGAGTCCTGAATGATGCTGAAACTAGATATAGTATTATAGAAAAGCTATGCCTATGTGTATATTTCTCTTGTATGAAATTGAAGCATTATATAAAACCTGTTGATGTATATATTTCCTCCCATTTCGACGTAATAAAGTATATGTTATCTAAATCTATTTTACATAGTCGAATTGGAAATGGGCTTTAGCTTTAACAGAATACTCCTTGAAATATCTGCCTTTAAAAGCTGTGAAAGGGCAAGTGGTCGCTGATTTCATAGCCGACCATTCTATAGACGAAGATGTGGAATACGTCGAATTAGAACCTTGGAAATTGTATTTCGACGGTTCTAGTCATAAAAATGGAACAAGCGTGGTGTTAGATACCCAAAAGTGCTTATTTGAGTTATCAATTAAGGGTATTTTTCACTCTATTTCCTTGCTCTTTTGTCAAAACCACCTTTGTTCTAACATGAAATGCAATACATTGATAAACGATCTTGGTACCTTTGATTTGTGTGTTATTGTGCAGGTAGAAGGCATGAAACAATAGAAAATGAAAGACACAAGAAGTTGGCAAAGGAACCAAAGAGAATTTGCATTCATCAGCTTGCTCGCTAGGCGAGAGCTGAAGCGAAGGCCTCGCTAGGCGAGTTTCCAGCGAAAAGCTCCAGTAAAATGCCAATAAATTCGCCAGGCGAGATCCTAGCGAAGGTGGTAGCGAGTTCGTTCAGTTTTGGTGAAAAGCGCAGCCAGCACTCACTCTCTAGGCGAGGCTCTAGCGAGTCCACAGCGAGCATTCCAGTAGCAAAACCTCTCAACCTCGCTGGGGCGAAGGTTGGAGCGTGTCCTTCGCTAGGCGAAGGTTTGTTCGCTAGGCGAACATGACAGTTCAACAGACCCTGTTTCTCTGGGCGCAGGTGCCTTTGGTGCCACAATTTGACCCTCGCTAGGCGAGCCATTCTGCTCGCCTAGCGAGCATGACAACCCAGTACTACTCTATAAGTAGCAGGTGCCACTTTTGAGTGCCAGACCTAGTTTTTACAGCATTTTTCCACTTTTGTACTTTCTTAGAGATATTTTCCAGCATTGTTCTTAGGATCTTTTATGCCCTAGATTTCATTTTCTCTTCATCTTGTAACCATCTTCTACAAAAAGAAGGTGGATTCCCATCCAACATCGATTATCCGACTTGGATGTTGATCAACCTTCTTCCGAAACTTGCCGACCAAGCTACCATGAAAATGAGTAGCTAAGTCCTCCATTTGTCAAGGTTAGATGTAGGTGATTACTAGCTTTGTGTGTAAATGTAAGGATCTTCATGTGTAAACTCTTTAATGGTGAATATATGATGAAAACTTTGTTTCTATTTAAAACTCTTTGTGTTGGTTTATGATCGAGAGATGTTTACCAACTCTTGACCTAGGTTTTCATCCAATCTTGTTTGTTAGCTAGAGATAGTAATGAATGATTTTGTTCACCATAAGGTTGAACCAAAAAGTTGTCATTTTGATAAATTGTGTTCGAGAGAAACAATGGATCAAAATGGGAAAACTCACAATGTGTGTTCGAGAGAAACATATTGGGAGGACTTTGTGAAATGATTTATCATCTAAAGGAGTTTATAAGATTGTTGACCGAACAAATACATGCAAAGTGATCATCGAACCCTAACTTTGGCAATATTTCTCATTTATTCAAACCAAAACTTTTACCGCAATTTATTACCTTTTTATGCAAGATAACGTGACAACCAACCAAAACCCTATTGTTACATTGAGTTAGAATTAATACAACCATCGAACGGCGGTGATATCTTACAATCCCTGTGGATACGATAACAAAAACCCGACACGTAAATTTACAACTAACACGTGGGGGTGTTGATTATTTCTCCTGACAGAATTCCAACAAAATTCAAGTACAAAGTTGAAAGTCTGTGTTCAAATAATGAAGCAGAATATGAAGCTTTGATCGCTCGACTTGAAATCTTGTTGAAATTGGGGGCAACGAGAGTCGAAATAATGGGTGATTCCGAACTGGTGATAAAGCAGTTGACGAAAGAGTATAAGTGCGTGAAAGAAAATTTAATCATGTACTTTGTAATAGCCAATAGACTTCTCAAGGAGTTCGACAATGTGGTCTTCAGGCACATTCCCAGGTTGGAGAATCAAGAAGCGAACGATCTTGCTCAACTAGCATCTGGATATAAAGTGTCGAAGGAAAAGTTAGAAGAAGCCATTGAAGTCAGAGGAAGAGTCGTATCCACCAAGTTGTCCCCATCAGATCTGGAGTCAATAAGATTAGGATACGGCGACGAAGAAAACTTTGAGATATTCAACATAGATGATTCAGGAATTACAGATTGGAGAAAGCCTATCAAGAATTATCTATAAGACCCAAATCAGAAAGCAGAAAGAAGGATAAAATACAGAGCTTTGAGTTATGTACTTTTGGGAAATGAATTATTCAAAAAGACTGCAGAAGGAGTCTTGTTGAAATGCTTAGGTGAAGACGAAGCCTACATAGCCTTGTCGAATGTACACAGTGGAGCGTGTGGCGCACACCAAGCAGGTCACAAAATGAAGTGGTTATTATTTCGACAAGGAATGTATTGGCCAACAATGCTAAAGGACTGTGTCGAATTTGCAAAAGGATGTCAGGAGTGTCAAATACATGCAGGCATACCTCATGTTCCTGCAAGTGAGCTGCATTCAATTATAAAGCCTTGGCCATTTAGAGGATGGGCTTTAGACTTGATTGGGGAAATTCGACCAGCCTCTTCAAAAGGACAAAGGTACATTTTGGTTGGGATAGACTATTTCACTAAATGGATTGAAGCTATACCATTGGTAAATGTGGATCAAGAAGCAGTCATAGACTTTATCCAAAAATACATAATTTACAGATTTGGGATACCTGAAACAATAACAACAGATCAAGGATCTGTGTTCACTGGTAGAAACATGCAGAAATTTGCACAAGAAACAGGTTTTAAACTCCTTACTTCGACACCTTACTATGCTCAAGCCAATGGGCAGGTTGAAGCAGCCAACAAAGTGGTGATAAATCTGATCAAGAAGCATGTAGGAAAAAAACCTAGAAATTGGCATAAGACTTTAGATCAAATTTTATGGGCTTGTCGAACGTCTCCTAAAGAAGCAACGAATTCGACTCCATTTAAGTTGACTTACGGACATGATGCAGTTTTACCAGTCGAAATATATTTGCAGTCAGTTAGAGTACAAAGGCATCATGAAATCCCATCAGATATGTATTGGAATATGATGATGGATGAATTGGTTGATCTAGACGAAGAAAGACTACGTGCGCTAGATCTAATAAGAAGACAAAAAGAAAGAGTCGAAAAGTTTTACAATAAGAGAGTAAAATTCAAGACCTTCTTAATTGGTGACCTTGTGTGGAAAGTAATTCTTCCTATGGATCGAAAGGATAAGTTAATGGGAAAATGGTCTCCTAAGTGGGAAGGACCTTTCCAGATTTTGAAAATATTTTCAAATGGCGCGTATGAGATAGAAGAAATAGGAAAGGATTAGAGAATCCTAAGGATAAATGGCAAGTATTTGAAAAAATATAAGCCAATATTGCAGGAAGTAAAAATAATAATAGAATAATTGCAAACATAACTGTGATAAGATTTGCCAAATAAAAATGGCATTAAAGTCATTACAAAGAAAGCCTCAAAGGGCTGAGAACTGTTAAATCAATTCGACTACGAATTAATACTAGCAAAAGTTTCCTTCAAAGTGGCGAATTTCTGCCTCTGAAACTGGAGTCGATGATCACAAAGACTTTTGTGAGTAGAGAGAGTCTCAATCTCTTGACTAGTTGCTGGGCCTTCTCAGCATGTCGAATGCCCACCCTCAACTCTTCGTCAATCTCGCTCTGCTTGGGTTGCTGTATGGATGCCTTACGTTTCTTCTCTTGAGAGATCTTTTCTTGAAGTGTTGCTATCTGTTTCTCCCATTTTTGGATATTGTCATCACAAACAGCAACTTCTTTGATATAAGTTTCAGAAAGCTGTTGCAACTTTGAAACTTTGTCAGTCGAAGTCGAAACAGCATCCCATTCAGCAGTTTGAGCTTCAGACTTTGAGGAGATTTGAGTGGTAATATCTCTTTGACGAAGAAGATCTGCAGTGGCCAAGTCAATGAGGGTCATCAGCTCCATCACAAAACTCCCAACCTCAGCAGAAGCTTCCAAGACATTCACTTGCTTCAAAATCTTCTTAAGTTCAAGGTGAGCAAGGGAGTTCTCTTCCAAAATTTTGAACAAATCAACATCAAGGATTTTCGTTTTAATTTTGGTCAAGATGCTGCCAAGCGATGGTGTTTCAGAAGTGGCCCCAGAAGTAGTCGAACTGCTCTGTGAAGAATCTTGAAAATTAAAACGGGCGCTAAGCATGGCCTTCAGATACTCCAAGGGTCTCTGCACTTTGAGATTTTCAAGCTCCTCGCGAGAGAAACTAGTCGAACCAGTTGATTTGCTACTCCCTTGGGTCTGGTCAGGAGCAGGTGGAGTGTTTCGCTCTGAAGTACGCTCAGCCTCTGTATGCTTCGACTGGTTGTCCCCATCTTTGGCAGCTTCGTCTTCAGGATCATCTTCGGCCCCAACCTCCATGTCAATGTCATCACCCTGAGGTGCAACATTTAATCCTGGATGAGGAGGAGATTCATCTTCAGAAGCTTCACCTACTGTAGTGTCGAATTCTGCTACAGTTTGCATGTCATGAAAAGATGCAGGATTTTCTTCTGGGGCTGTTTCCTCCAGAATTTTCTCAGGCGTTCTTTCGACAGCCACTTGTTCCTGAAAATAATTCTAAGATTTAGAAGAAAAGATGCAGGAAAGGTGAATATATGCTGTCGAAATAAAAATTACCTCAGGAATCTCAGTATTAAAGCTGGATTTCCCACTCTCCGTGTCTTTCGACTGAGGCTTAGCAGGAGGAGTACTGGCAGAATCCTTCCTAGTTGGTTTAACGATGGATCTTTGGGAAGAGACCTTCGTGAGTTTCTTCTTTTTCTGAGGGGGAGGGATTAACTCTGGAGATTCGTCACCAGACTCTTCATTAGGGACTTTATCCTCTTCACTCTTTCTCTTTTGGATTGTTGGGGGTTTTCGACTTACCTAGTCATGCAGACCAAAGCCAGTTAGTTTTTGAAAAAGGGAATAGAATAAATAAGAAGAGAAAAGTTTTGTACCTTTGTCGAAGGCTTCTTAGCAGCACTGGGCGACGCTTCGACAGCAGTTTTCTTAGCAGGGATCTTCACGGCTAAGGAAAGAAAGGAGATTAAAAAACGAATAAGCGAAAACATTTGTCAATTGTGTAGCAAAGGTAGCTACGTCGAAAAATATGTTGGAATAGTAGTCTTTCCACCATTCATCAAACTCAGGAGTACATAGGAATGATGGTCGAAATATAACTGGTCGAATGTCGAGGAGATCATCAGCCAGTTTCTTCGACAATTCTTTGCCCTCGTCTTCAGTATGGAGGGAGTTATAAAAGATGATGGATCCTTTCTTGGGAAATATTGGTCAAGGTTTTATCTGGATTAGGCCGAACTGTCTAGAAACAAGGTTGGGTTGATAAACTATCAAAGCAATTTGGTTTTTAGTAGTGTTACGATAAGAAAAAAGGAGCCTAGGGGTTAAGAATGATTCCCAAACATTCAGAAATATATTTTCATCTTTCTGCATTTCTAAAGGCAGTTGTTGGGTAAACCACTTAGGTCCAATTTTTCTATCAGCAAAAGGTGCCATGGTCGGAGTAAATTGATGCCTCTTGGCAAACATCATGACATAGCTTGTGAAAGCTTGTCGAAGGCTAATCCCTTCATCAGTTGGTGTTATTTGCACTAGCCTTGGCCATTCGACAATCCTATTTTTCACTTCTTCTTCATCTACCTCTGGCTCTACAGGGAGGAAAGCCTCAAAGGTGGCATTAAGCCATAATTGCAAAAGCCAGAAAGGTCCTGATAAGTTGACTTTACCTTGGGTTTTGGCGTTTTTCAAAAAATGCACGCTCTCACTCAAAGATTCGTAAAGGCTCGCCAGAATCATTTCGCTCAAACATAGTTTTGTGCCTGCATGAAGTTGATTGGCTATGGTGATGAATCTCTTGGCAACTTGAAGAGAGCGAGAGCAGAACACGTATTTGGATAGCCACAAAGTCAAAAAAGCTATGTGTTCGACATCTAAAACCTCAGTGGTGCTCTTGTCGTGATAATAGGACATGAATAAGGAGTAGGGGGCAAGGCTAGTCTCGAAAGCAATGGTATCTTCATTTAAGACAGTAGGGTCGAAATCTATACCATTGGGATGAAGACCAACAATGGCTGCTGCGTCGAAAAGGGTAGGCGTAACCATCCCACAAGGGAGGTGAAAGGTGTTGTAAGTACTGTCCCAAAAGTAGAGAGAGGCCAAAAGCATATTTGGGCAAATATTAGGTCCTACTCTTGACAACTGAATAAGGTCAAAAATGCCTACTTCTTTCCAAAAAGCCCCTTTAACCCTTTCAATTTTATCTAGCCAAGACACGTAGTCAGAAGGGTCTTTCGACCACGGACAGGTTCTAAATATCCTATTGTAATTTAGATAAGCTAAGTTCAATTCTCCAGCATCCGTCGAACTCGATGGGTCATTTTGTTCTACAACTTTCCCTTTAGGTTGAGGTTTTCTTCCAGCGCCTATGGGTTTTGTGTGGAAGTAAGATGGAAAAAATTCTTTTAAGCGATCCGGTTTGATCTCTAGATTTGGAAGGGGACCTAACATAGCATGACAGTTTCCAGAAATAAGAACAGGGATTAATACCTGGGATTTATAGATGCATTCTTTCTCTTTCTCATTAGGAGGTTCTGGAACATACTATTGATTTCCAATGGTCATTGGTCCTTTTAAATCATGCACAGGAGAGAAAGTTGAGTCTTGTTTCTTCTTGGAATGTTTGCTGCTTGAAGGTTTTTGAGGCGCCATTGTTAGGAAGAACTTAGGATTTTTTCTCAGGAGAGTATGAAAGCTTAAGAAATGGGTATGAAGAAAAAAATAATCTGAAGCGGAAAAGAGTTTAAAGAAAAGGTTTATGGATATTTATAGGAAGAAGATGATGAAACGCTTTAGAGTAGTAATGATGGTAGTGGGACACGTGGCCGATTCTGATGGGAGTGTTAAAGAGGTGGAAGTTGAAAAGAAATCATGATGTGAGGTAATGATGGAAGTGGATTCTGAACGTGGGCTAGACGTGACATTTTGGAGAAAGTGTAATGATGAATTTGTGTTGGAAATTGAGATTATCAGACTTGGATTTTATAAAGATTAAATGACATGGCATCAAAACACTGGTTGACAACAAATGACTGTTTCTCCAGAAAAACAGTCGAAACGTCTTTGCTGGGGGGCAATTTGTATACATGCGTTTTCGACGCCATGAGATTTGATATGCAAAATGGTCCTTTCGACAGATGATGACATGGGATAAACGGTTTGGTTGATAAGTGTTGTTCGACACTTCGACAAAATTGAAGCTTCGACATTTCGACAAGGTATCTGCAGATGGGAAGGCACTTTGACAGACATGGAGGATGTTGTAGTATTTCGACAATTCGACAAAGCCTGAAGAAAGACGTCAGTTCGACGTAAACTGTAAATTTCAAATTCGAAAGAGTTGTGACGCTTGGCAGAAGACGCGTGGAAGCATCTGGCGAAAGGAGGAAAGCCATGTGTCACAGTTTTAAGATTTGGTCGTTAGTAACAGTTATGTTATTTGTATATAAATAGGGTAGTTGTTATCGGAAAAAGGGTGAGAATTTACTTGTACAAAATTCCTGAAAACACTCAAAGTACCCGTGTGAGAGAAAAAAGTCATATTTGGAACATGTACGTGTAAACCAACACCAATTCTTTCAAAGTTTATTTTATAAAGTTTAAAGTTTCTTTACAAAATCCCTTTATATTTTTCTAGTCAATTGTCTTTCTACATTTTCTTCTTTCGACACTTTACATTTCGTCAGTTATTTCCTGCCATTTACTTTATCTTGTTAAATTTACATCTGTTTAGACGTTTTAATCAACATCTTTCGACGTAAAACACTTAGAGAACCAAAATGAAAGATACAAAAGTTGTTCTATATATCTTCAAAGTTATTTAGATCTGCACATGTCCTAGGATTTGTGTGGTTGATCCTGCAAGTAACCCAATTCTACAAGTTTTGGTAAACCAGAGGTTGCTCGCCAAAATTCACAGCGAACAAATAGATGGATGGAGTAAGGGAAGAATAATAGATGTAACTCAAATGAGAAATAAAGGGAGTGAGAGAAACGTGAAAGAAGAAAAAGAAAGAGAGAAACGTGGAGAAATTGTTATTATTATGATTTAATAATTATTATTATATTTATTTTTAATTACATATTTATATGTCAAAATAAATAGTTTTAATTGGATGATAGTGTAAAATGGTTTTACACTGACAGTGTATTCCAATTAATCTCTAATTATTATTATATTTATTTTTAATTACATGCTTATATGTCAAAATGAATAATTTTAATTGGATGATAGTGTAAAATGGTTTTACACTGACAGTGTATTCCAATTAATTTCAATGATATATAAAAAACAAGAGGACACATATTAAAATAATATATTTAAAAATCACTTGTATAATTGGAGAAACATTTGATTTAGATGATAAAAGCGTGTAAATTTTAAAATATTTACAAAATCTCTCCAAATGTGCAAATTTTAGATTTTTTTTAGATTTTAATAAAATATAAACCATATTTTTGGAATTTCGAAAGTGGACGAGAGATTTAGAATTGAAAAGAACTTTTAAGTATAGTACTCTCTCTAGTTTAAATATACCACTCTGTCTAATCTAATTTATAAGAAAAAATTTATATTTTAAATATATTGAATTGACCATATATCTTATCTTTATATTATCAAGGTACATTTAATATATCTAAAATAAATAATTTTTTATTATATATATATATATATATATATATATATATATATATAATATATATATATATATATATATATATATATATATATATATATATATATATATATATATATATATAGAGAGAGAGAAGTTATTAATTTAATGGTGAAACTAGTCCTAGAATGTGTCTCGGCCAATTAGGTAGAGCTTGAGCCCATCAAGAAAAAAAAATAGTAGTAATTGATTACTTGAATTTGATGGACTTTGTAAATAGATTAAATAGTTTGGTTACTAATACCGTTTACGAGAATTTCTTAATGCACCTCATATGTTTCTTATACATCACGCAAAAATACATAAATGCTCCCAGATTTCGGAGATGCATCTCTGAACACACCTAAAAATCAATTTTTAACGTTAAAAAATTTCGGAGATGCATCTTCGAAATATTTTTGAGGTTAAATCGCGCCAGACAATTCTCCTTCCTCATTTCTCATTTTCCTCAAAACCATTCTTCAAACTCTCTCAAAATTTTCTCTGCACCAGCTCAAAACTCAATCATTAAGGCTTAAAGGAATTTAAATCATCATCTTTAACATCAGAAACAACACCTGAAACATCAATTTCTTATAATTTTTTTGAATTTTTTATAAAATTTTGAATTTTAATGTAAATGAGTAGAAATCAATGATTAGAGTTAGAAATGACTAGAAATAACATTTAAGATAGTTTAAATATATTGTATTAGATGTTTGTTGGATGGAAATGATGATCAAAACAAGTTTTATTTTCTTAGTAACTGGAGATGCATATCCGAAATTTTCTCAGTCTTTTTATTTTTTTGATTTTCTTACTTGTGTTTTTTGCATGCACTAATAGTCTTACTTACTTTAACTTACAGGAATAATGACTGATATACAGGATATATTAAGGCATGTGAGGATTTCTCAACACGCATCTGTGTGGTGGGAGAAGAGTCAACAGGTTCTGGAGGCTCCTGGTCCCTCCGGTTAGGCACATCCATCTACTTTTGGGGCTTGTGCTTCTTCTCATGCCACTTCATCTTCTTCTTCCCGTAGGAGACGAGATTCACCATCTTACACATCACTCCCTCCATCCTCATGCAGTCGTCAGGTTTCACCAGTGCCACCTCCTACTGTAGATGTTGTTGATCCGCTCTCACGTCCTACTGCTGATTCTGCTGATCCACTGCCACCTCTGGAGGGTGAAGTTGCTGCGCATGCTAAGCTAGAGGCATTTGGAGAAGGCCCAATTGTTTTTGCATTACTGCCTCTGTATCCAGAACCATACTGCCAAACATATATGGGACAGAGAGGTAGCATTAAATTTAATTAACAAATTTCTGACATTGATTATTTCTGACAAATTTCAGGAGCATGATCCGCAGGAGTTTCTTAACCACGGGAGGAAGATTGTTGCATTGCCTCAGCCGAATGAGGAATGATTTCAGTCGATTTTGTCTTTATCTGGCCTGAAGGGCTTGTGCATTACCAGCTATATTACAGTCAACCATGGGATGCTTAATGCATTCGTGGAGAGATGGCACTCAGAGATATCGTCGTTTTATCTCCCGCATGGTGAGATGTCTATCACACTTGATGATGTTTCGTGTTTGCTACATCTTCCGATCAGGGGGAGATTCCTAGGTCATGGAAGGATGACCAAAGGTGAGGCACTCGAGATGATAGTAGAGTATCTAGGGATGATCCAAGGGAGGCGGTTGATGAGTTGGATAAGACCAAGGGTGCTCATGCTAGATTTGTATACCTGAATAAGGTATACGAGGATGCGATCCTGAGAGCACATCAGGCTGATGGGGATGATGAGCAGGCGGCGTTCCACGGATCGCATGCATTGAGAGCATACATACTTTATTTGGTTGGCACAACGATTTTTATGGACAAGAGTTCCACCTATACAGACGTCGTCTACCTATGTTACTTCTTGGATTTCGAGCGGATCCATGAGTACAACTGGGGGCAAATTTTTTTGTTTGCCTGTAATCGAAGTTGATAGAAGGATGTGTGCAGAATACGAAGTAGGTCACGAGCAGCGTCATACTACTGATGATAATAATTATTGGTCTTTTAATGTTTCTTTGTCATTCTCATTTCATCTTCATGCAAAGTCATTACTGATAATTCATTTCATCTTCATGCAAAGCCATTTCATATTTCCGCGTATCTCCGGTTGAGAGAGTGTTGAGACGTACACTAAGGATATGTCGCGTGCTACTGTTTTTCCCCCGCTCAGATAGAACCATGCACGAGCCTTATAAAGTCTATCTTGACCATTTGGCTGCTGAGGACATGCACTTCAACAACTATGTTGATCACCGTGAGACACGGTCATTTGACGAGATAGTGATATACTATGGATAGTTGGCATGCGGATCGCGTCTCATTGCTCCTCATCTGCCCGAGCGCGTCATGTGGCAGTTCGACTACACTCAGACCTTCCCATACACCCTGATGTTTATGCTTCTCATGCCTTGACATGTAGACAAATAGTTGACATGTTTGATGATTATGAGAGTCATCTGATACCGGAGGAGACACTACCATAGCTGAGAGCGACTGGAGCTTCGTCGATGGGTACATCAGATGGTTTTTCAGGATGTCACATTCGTACATGGTGCAAGCTGCTATCGAAGACCCGCCGAGACCAGCTCATCAGTAGATACTAGAGGAGGAGCAGACATAACTAGATCATGTTGAGGATGTCTTGCCTAGTTCTCGTCGCATAGTGGAGATTGTGCAGGCAGGCATTGATGGATGCATCTTCCCTGACGGGTCTGATATGAGGCAGATCCTAGATGTCATCATGACGGAGGCACATGGAACATTGATGTACTGGAGACATTGAGGACCGGGGGAGAGGAATGATGGTCGAGGAGGCAGAGGGGGCAGAGGAGGTAGATGGGAGGTAGTTAGACATACACAGTAGTATATAGTAGTAGTACTATGGTTTGTATTTTATTTTGACGCTCATGCTACTTTATTGGTCTCGATTGTATATCATTTTGACATTTATTGGTATTTTATTTATGTACGTAGATTTTTGATTTTCGATCGTATGGTTTAAATCTTCATTTGAATACAAATAAACTTAATATAACATGAAAGAATAAGTTCTGAGACGCTACATAGATGTATCTCCGTAATATTCACAGAGATGCATCTCCGATCCAATTCAAATGTATAATGACTTCTGAGTGGGATGTATTGAATGCATTAAATTGTTACGGAGATGTATCTCCAGAATATTATAACGCTCATTCAGAATTTGATACATCCGAATATGCATCTTCAGAAACTAAGGACATTTAAATAATTTTGTGTATGGCTAAGAAACATATTTTAAGAAATCCTCTTCTACGCAAACAATAGGGATTGTGTTAATAGTTTACTCTATCTATTTTCAATTCTGATGTCTAGTGGTTGTCTTAAGAATATACATAATCAAGACATGCTAAGGGCTTGCAGAAAATTTTCTTATACTCATATTTTTCTCATATTTGATACATCTAAAACATAGGTGTAACATTCTAGTAGATACTTTCCTAACAATGATCAAAATATCATTCACACACACCATCTATACAAGAAGATTTACATTACGTGAGTTAGTAAACAAAATCACTCATAATAACCATCAAGTCCTTAATCAAGATATATTGAAAACTTCCTTCAAAAATTGAAAGTTTTCCACCACTTTCATGTGATGCAATTCAATGGAAAGTTCAAGGGAATTTCAGGACTTAGGATGAACTAGTTTATGATCCTTAAGAAATTCAACAACTCTTCTCATAGAAGGTCTGCTAATTGGAAACGCAGAGGTACAAAGTAGTGCCACATTCAATACCTTTTCAACTTCTTCATAATCACTAGTGTCTAAGTTCAATCTTGGGTCCACAATCTGTGTCACAACACAATCTTGAACTCCTTCATGAGATGTTGATAAAGCAATCTCAGTGACCCACTTCACAATATCTTTGTTCTCACCAAAACACGAGTCATTTGGCCTTTTTCCGGTTATTAATTCCATCAGCACCACGCCAAAACTATAGACGTCACTCTTCTCGGTCACTTTCAGTGTATAGCCATACTCTGCAATCGAATCAATTAGGTGTTAGATATTATAAGCACTTATACAAATACATACACAAACACAGAAGATGACACTGGTAATCAATCACATGTGTCATATATCAGACACACTTTCGATAAGAAGTGTCGGTGCTTCAGATACTAAATTATTAGTAATTCATAAACAAGTAACTAAAACATACCGGGAGCAATGTAACCACATGAACCAGCAATTCTAGACATCGCGTTTTCACTTCCTTGAATTTGCATTGTCTTAGCTAGTCCAAAATCAGCAACCCGAGGTACAAAGTCATGATCAAGCAATATGTTATTGCTCTTCACATCTCTATGAACAATAGCCGGAACACAATCATGGTGCAAATAAGCCAACCCTTGAGCCGCACCGAGAGCAACTCTAAATCTCTTAGACCAATCCAATAACTCATCACACTTTTCCTCATGCAAAACATCACCTAAACTCCCATTCTCCATATACTCATAAACCAATATTCTGAAATCATCAGAACTACAACAAAACAAAAGTTTCACTATATTAGCATGTCTAATTCTGCCCAATGTTTCAATTTCTGACTTAAACACCGATTCCATCTCAGGTTTCTGTCTTCCATTTCCACCCCAAAGTTTTTTCACTGCAACTACTTGACCTGTTTTCACCTTCACTTTATAAACCAGACCTGACCCGCCTCTACCGATCAAATTCTCACTGGTTAAAAATGGAATTATATCTTCCTCGCTGAACCCAACTCTCTGAAAAGATGTTGTCGTAAAAGCCCGTTTCGATTTTCCAACAAAAGCTTTCGACTTTCTCTTCAAGAACCACAAAACAGAAGCAAAAATCAACACAACAAAAGCAACTAAAACAATTATAGCAACAACTGAAAAGGGTTTGTGTTTCGAACAAGGACTAATGGTTTTCATCACATTGCTACATAAACTCGGGTTACCAGTTAAACCCGACAAATAAACTTGACTGTTAAAAACCGAAGGAACCTCGCCGGACAATTTGTTATCAGAAATATTGAACTGATTCAACTTTAGGTTCGTTAACTCCACCGGAATCTTTCCTGTTAAAAAGTTAACTGAAAGATCAAGGTATATTAAATCAGGTAAATTACCAAGCTCCGGTGGAATTGAACCGGCGAACCGGTTATGCGACAAGTTTAGCTCCGTTAATTCAGTCCAGGAAGTTACATTAAGGGGAATCTCACCGGAGAAAATATTCTCCTGCATTTTAAGCTTCTGCAACTTTTTCAAACCGGTTATGCAGGTAGGAACTTCACCTGCGAACCGGTTATTTCCAACATCGAATTCAACTAGCTCAACAAGTTCGCAGACTCCAACCGGAAACTCACCGGAAAACCTGTTACCAGATAAAATCAGTTTTGTGATTCCTGGAGAGACAGAACCAGAGATTGAACCTTTGAACTTGTTATGATCCATTTTCACAACATCAAGCTCTGGTAGATTCCAGAATCTCGGTGGAACTGAACCAGAGAAATCGTTATTCTCAATTCTTACATAAATAAGGGAATCACAGTGTCCATACTCATCAGGAAGAGACCCAGAAAATCGATTACTGAACGTAACAAGTCGCTGAAGTTTCTTCCTTATACAGAGAAACTCAGGTAACTCTCCGATGAAGTTGTTCGTTGAAACATCGATATTTCTCAATGCAGAGTTTCTTCCAAGATCTTGTGGTAGTTTCCCTGAAAAGCTATTGTTGAAAAGACTCAGATTAAGCAAGTTTGGGTTCAAAGCTAAACTTTCTGGAATTTCTCCACTGAGAAAGTTGTCATTCAAGTGAATTACAGAAAGATTCAATGAAGCGAGTTCTTGAGAAAATTTTCCGGTGAGTGCATTCTGAGAGAGGTCTAAGAGAGACAAATTTGTGAGGTTTGATAAACCTTGTGGAATTTCACCGGAAATATTGTTGTCGAAAAGTATAATTCGTTTCACATTTTTCATACCAGAAATTGTGTATGGGATTTTACCAGACAAAGAGTTTCGAGACAAATCGAAGTTTTCGATGGAAATAAGGTTTCCAATGGAATCTGGTATGTTACCTACGAGGTTTATGCTGGAGAGGTAGAGAAATTGTAGCTTAGTGAGGTTTCCCAGCTGTGAAGGTAAAGAACAAGGTTTCATTGTTTCGGTGTAGGTGAGTTCGAAATGAGTTAACTCACTGAGGTTACCTAAGAACGAAGGAACCGTTCCGGTGAAAAGGTTTGAAGACAAAATGAGAATTTTCAGTTGAGGAAACCGGCCGAAACTCGCCGGAATGTTGCCGGTGAAGTTGTTTAATGAAAGGTCGAGTACTCTTAGTTGGAAGATTTCTGAGTTGAATTCCGGCAAGTTTCCGACGAATAAGTTGTCGGAGATGTTCAACAAACGAAGCTTAGAACATGGTAAGATGGAGTGTGAAGAAATTGAATTGCCGAGAAAGTTGACAGCAAGAGAAAGGTTTTGGAGAGATGGAATGCGACAGAAATTGAAGGGAAAATCTCCGTAGATACCGATTTCGGAGAGGTCGATGGAAACAACTGATTTGTTTCGTGAGTCGCAGGTTATTCCTGTCCAGTTACAAGGATAATGTTCTGTGTTTGGAAACCAATCTTTGAGACTTTTGTTTTGGTCGTTGATTTGTGTGTTTTTGACATGAAGAAGAATTTCATAGTCTCTTGAGAGTGAAAAGGAGTTTCCATTTGAACATAGTAGTGAAAAAATAAGAATGAGAATGAGTTTTTGTTGTTGTTTTTGTTTTTGTTTTTCCATGTTGTAGAATTTTGGTAGAGGATGAAAATGGTGAAGCTTTGTAGTTGAAGTTTATAGAGTTTGAGACACGAGTGACAGGTTTTTCTCGTGAAGAGATAGTTTGTGTTATTCATGCATGAAGATAGGGACAGTTCTTCACAAGATTCACTTTAGTTGTTAAGGTACTAACAAAAAAGTGGTCTTGTTTTTTTTTTGGGAGAAAATTGTGTATTCAATTAATGTTAGAGGTTGGAAAGTGATTCGGATTGGGTTACTTTTGAAAATGGAAAAAGCAATTACTTAAATGTAAGAACAAGACAGAGGGAGAATCATTTCTAGATTGGATAAGGATGTCCATTTGGGAGAAGCTATGAGGTGTGAAACATTTTTGGAGATGATTTGAAGAACATTGTTGAGTGTTTTGTGAGGTTGAATTGAATTGGATATGGGAGAACCAATAGTGTTAGTTGAAGAGTGGTAATTGAGTGTAGATAGGTAGGTAGGTAGAGTGAGAATATTTTGGTTGGGAGAATAAGGAATGGTGAATTCTTAGAAGGGAAAGTGAGTATTAATTTATGTTCAAATTTCAAGGATATTGAAGGAAAGAAAGAAAAGTTAATGGTTGAGAAGAATCTGTTCCCTCTGGATGACTCTGCGTCGCCGTGAAGAATCAGCTATCTTTCCACCTTCATTTATAATGTTTCAAGGACGGTAATTAATGAGCATCACTACTCCCATTCCACTTGCCCTTATTTATATTGTTAGATTAGTGACGACTAGAGAGAAAACTTTGGTGAGATTCATTCAAGGAGAAAATTATTCATAAACATAACCTGTTTATCAATAGCTACTTTTTTAGGGTACCTATTTAATTAAAATATTAGTCACTCTTAAAACAATTTCATAAATAGTTACAAGTTAAACAATATAGATTTAACATAGTAATTTTTATTTTACTACTTCCTTTATTTTTTATTATAAAAGAGAATTTTTTTTTAATTTATTGAATAAATAATATATCTAATTTATATTTGGTTAAATATTAATTACTCAATTAATTTAAAACATAACATTTTATAGTAATAACTGAAATGAGTATTTATAATTATTTTTTTATTTAATTAGTTTTCTCTCAGTAAATTTCCTTTTTTTTATTAATCTTTTCTTACTTATGGAATGTTCTGAATATTTTGAATTTTGGCCTTAAAGTTGTGGATTTTTCCTCCGTTCCTTTTTAAGTGTCATTTTCTTGATAAAGTTTTGTTTCTTTTTAATTGTCACTTACGAAATTCAAGATAGTATTAAATGCATTTTTGTCAAAATTACCCCTATCTAATTATTATAGAGAGAGAAAAAGTAAAATGAATGTAGTATATAACTAAGGGTATTATAGGTAAAAGAAAAATTATTGTTTAAAAAGTAATAATAATGATTAGTTTTCTTGATAAGTGTAAAAACTCAAAAAATAACACTTAAAAAGGAACGGAGAGAGTATGTTTTTATTTCTCATTAACTTTTCTATTTCTAGCATACTAGATACTAGAGGTTATAATTAGGATTGTATCAAATCGATATCCTATAAGATTAAGAAGGTGATGGATTGCCTGGTCCCAAAAAGTCAATATATTTTTCTAGGTTAAAGACAAATGCAAGATGAAATTTTGGTGTTGAATAAAATCATGGATTATGCTAAGAGAAAGAAGAAGGAGAACTTCTTAGTCAAAGTTGATTTTCACAAAGCTTACGATTGATCTTTTGGGGATACTTGAGGTGCATCCCGTCTAGAATGGGATTTGACATTAAATGGCTTAAGTAGATGAAGACATTGGTTTTTTCAAGTTCAATGTCCATGTTAGTTAATGGGAGATCAACTAAAGACTATGAAGTTTGCAAGGGCTTGAGGCAAGAGGACCGTTATTCCCCTTTCTTGTTTTGGTTGGCAGCAGAAGGCTTAGAAAAAATGTTTTAAAAAATTTCAAGCTTAGGTGAAAATCACTGGATTCTAGGTAAATGATTCTATTCACTTTGATCTCATACAATTTGTAAATGACACAATTGTAAGAACAAAAATTGTTCTACAACAGATTCCTTGATTTTGATGATAACAAAGGATGAAACCAAAAATGGCACCCTAACGAAAAGTTTCTAAGTGTGCAGGGTTCTAAAGATAGAAGAAATAAATCTGATGATGTCATCAGATGCACAACAAGATCAGATACAAATTATCAAGTATCAGAAGCATCTAAAGTGGAATCTCGTTTCAAGAAGCTCTGACTCTGAACAAATGCCTTCTGTAAACTCTGAAATTTATCAGCGCTATCTGAACTCTCAAGAAATAACATCAGAAGCCAGATCCCAAGATTCTCCAGATACATGAAGACTCTAATCAGATTTGTTAATCATGATGAAGTAACGTTTAAGCCAAGTTAAAATTCTGCAAATGGATTTCCTCAATTAGAAAGAGACGTTAATCTCCTCTTCCAAGAGAGAAGATACTACTTGTGGTAAGTAGTCACTTCTAAAAGAAAAAGTCTCCTGCAGAAGCTATTTATGGAATGGCGTAATTACATCTCATTATCCAGCAGATTTAACTCTACTTCAACTCTATTTCAACACTACTTCAACTCCTATATAAATAGAGAAGAAATCAACTTTCAGTAAGCAAGAAATCAACTAGCCAAAACTATACTGAATTATTTCACGCTCAAGAAAATCATCCTTGTTCTCAAAGAATTTCACTAAGATTTTGCTTATCAAGTGAAAAATCTGTTCTTAAATTTTGTAATACTTGCTTTCTTAGAAGCACTCTAGATTACATATCTTGTATCTATTTTTATTTGATTTCCTCAAGTGACTCTTTGTAGTCTGTAGACTTGAGAGGACTAAGAGATTTTCTTCTCTCTTAGGGGTTGTTTGTAATCTTTCAAGATTAGTGGATTAAGTCCTTGTTGAAGGCGAAATCACCTTGGCCGGGTGGACTGGAGTAGCTTTGTGTTATAAGCGAACCAGTATAAAATCATTGTGTGATTTTCATTTTGGAAAAGCGCTTATTTTTAAAAACAATTCAAACCCCCCCTTTCTTGTTTTTCTCACCTTCAATTGGTATCAGAGCTCCGGCTCTGTTATTGATTTTCTAATCAAACACTTAACCGTGTAGAGAGATCCAGTACGAGAAAAACAATGGCCCACTCAAATGAGAAAGATTCTTACAATGCCAAGCCTCCTGTTTTTGATGGAGAAAAGTTTGATTACTGGAAAGATAGAATCGAAAGTTTCTTTCTGGGTTATGATGCTGACCTCTGGGACATTGTCACAGATGGATACAAACCTCCAATCTTAAATGGAGCTGAAGTTCCCAGAAGCAAAATGTCAGAAGATCAGAAACGTGTTTTCAAAAATCACCACAAGGCCAGAACAATACTTCTAAATGCTATATCATACAATGAATATGAAAAGATCACCAACAGAGAGACTGCCAAAGATATACTTGACTCTCTGAAGATGACCCATGAAGGAAACTCCCAAGTCAAGGAGACGAAGGCTCTGGCGCTTATCCAGAAGTATGAAGCCTTCAAGATGGAGGATGATGAAGCTATAGAAGCTATGTTTTCCAGATTTCAAACTCTTATTGCAGGTCTTAAAGTGCTAGACAAAGGATACACGACTGCAGATCATGTTAAGAAGATAGTCAGAAGTCTGCCAAAGAAATGGAGACCAATGGTTACTGCTCTGAAGTTATCAAAGGATCTGAACAATATCAGCCTTGAAGAACTTGTTAGTTCTCTCAGAAGCCATGAGATAGAACTAGAGGAGGATGAGCCTCAGAAAAGGAACAAGTCAGTGGCGCTGAAGTCCAGACCTGAAAGACGGAAGTCAGACAGAACCAAAGCTCTCCAGGCAGAAACTGCAGATACTGACGACTCTGAACCTGAAGACTCTGATGATGAAGAAGAACTGTCCTTACTAACCAGAAGAGTTAAGCAACTCTGGAAAAGAAGGAACAATAACAACTTCAGAAGATCAAGACCCAGAGGGGATCGATCAGAGTCAACTTCAAAAGGTAAACCTAATAAAGATATTACCTGTTTTGAATGTAAAGAAACAGGTCATTACAGAAATGAATGCCCCAAGCTGAAGAAAGATAACCCTAGAAAAGAAAGCTTCAAGAAGAATACCTTCAGAACAAAGAAAGGATTAATGGCCACCTGGGACGATAGTGAATCAGGATCATCAGAATCTGACTCTGATGAACAAGCCAACGTAGCACTTATGGCTACCACATCCAGCAGCTCAGATGAAGAATCTGAAGAGGTATTTTCTGAACTTTCTAGATCTGACTTAGAATCATGTTTATCAGAAACTCTTACCTCTCTTCAGAAATTAAAACAAAAAGTTAAAGACATTAAAGGCCTTCTTAAAGCAAAATCTGAAGTATGTAGTAGACTTGAGACAACAATTCTAGCACAAGAAGATACTATCAGATCTTTAACGTTAGAAAGAGATGGAGTTAAAACTAAAAGCTTAGAATTAGAAGAAGCGTTGTCTCAAGCACCACAAACTTCAAATGAAATTATTTATAAATATGAAGAAGCCTTTCAAAAATTTCTGAAGAATGGAATAGATAGGAGTATTATGGCATCCATGATTTATGGAGTAAGTCAGAATAATAAAAGGGGAATTGGGTATGATCCTAAGGAAGATGAAACCTCTACTAGTAACCAAATTAAATCGCCTTTTTCATATCACTACACACACACACAAGAACACAAATTTAAAAATGCTAGAAGACCCAAAGTTGTAAGAAACTCTGGGAAAACTAATCTGAAAGGACCCAAGAGATTCTGGGTACCGAAAGATAAGATCATCTATGTTGCAGATATCCTATGCAGCAAAGTTCAGACACCAGTCATGGTACCTGGACTCTGGATGCTCGCGACATATGACGGGAAGAAAGTCTATGTTCCAAAGCCTGGAACTTAAAGACGCTGGATTTGTAGGCTTCGGAGGAGATCAGAAAGGAAGGATCAGAGGCTCCGGAACTATTGGTAATGGTACTCTTCCCTCTATATCTGATGTTCTTTATGTAGAAGGATTAATGCATAACTTGTTATCAATAAGTCAATTAAGTGATAACGGTTATGATGTAATCTTTAATCAAAAAACGTGTAAAGCCATTAGTCAGAACGATGGCTCTGTCCTTTTCACAGGCAAGAGGAAAAACAACATTTATAAAATAAATCTTTCTGATTTAAAAGATCAAAATGTTAAATGTTTAATGTCAGTTCACGAAGAGCAATGGGTATGGCATAGACGCTTAGGCCACATTAGCATGAGAAAACTTTCTCAGCTAACTAAACTTGAGTTAGTCAGAGGCCTGCCTAAACTGAAGTTTTCTTCAGATGCCTTGTGTGAAGCTTGTCAGAAAGGAAAGTTTTCAAAAACATCTTTTAAAAAGAAAAATGTTGTTTCCACCTCTAAGCCTCTGGAGCTTCTTCACATTGACTTATTTGGTCCTGTGAAAACAGCATCAGTCAATGGAAAGAAGTATGGACTAGTAATCGTTGATGATTACAGCCGCTGGACATGGGTAAAATTCCTAAAGCACAAGAGTGAGTCTCACTCTGTATTCACCAGTTTCTGTTCTAAAGTGCAAAAAGAATTTGACTCTAAAATTGTTAGAGTCAGAAGTGATCATGGTGGAGAATTTGAAAATAAAGATTTTGAAGAATTATTTGATTCTAATGGAATATCCCATGATTTCTCCTGCCCTAGAACTCCACAACAAAATGGAGTTGTAGAGAGGAAGAATAGGACACTCCAAGAAATGGCCAGAACCATGATCAATGAAACAAATGTAGCAAAGCACTTTTGGGCAGAAGCTGTAAATACAGCGTGTTATATTCAAAATAGAATCTCTATTAGACCTATTCTGGAAAAGACTCCCTATGAACTGTGTAAGGGAAGAAAACCCAACATTTCATATTTTCATCCTTTTGGATGCATTTGTTTTATATTAAATACTAAAGAACATCTGAACAAGTTTGATTCCAAAGCACAGAAAGGTATTATGTTAGGATACTCAGAACGCTCTAAAGGCTATAGAGTATACAACACAGAAACCAAAATTGTGGAGGAATCAATTCATGTTAGATTTGATGATAAGCTTGACCCTGAAAAGTCAAAGCTAGTTGAAAAGTTTGCAGATTTAGAGATCACTCTGGTAGAATCTGAGAAAACTCCAGAAGCAACTGTCACTCCAGACTCTGAAGAAATTAAATCTCCAGAAATTCCTAGGAAAGTTAAAAGTCGTATTAACGTATCTGAAGATTTGATTTTGGGAAACAAAGATGAACCTGTTAGAACCAGATCTACCTTCAGAACCTCTGAAGATATTCCTCTGGGACTAGTGTCTCTGATTGAGCCTACGTCCTGTGATGAAGCTCTTCAAGATAACGATTGGGTGGCAGCTATGCAAGAAGAGTTAGATCAATTCTCCAAGAATGATGTCTGGGATCTCGTTCCTAAACCCAGAGACACTCATGTCATTGGAACCAGATGGGTTTTCAGAAACAAGCTGAACGAGAAAGGAGAAGTTGTCAGAAACAAAGCTCGACTGGTAGCTCAAGGTTATAGTCAACAAGAAGGTATTGATTATAATGAAACTTTTGCTCCAGTCGCGAGGTTAGAATCTATTCGTCTTCTTGTATCTTTTGCTATTAATCATTCTATTAAATTATACCAAATGGATGTCAAGAGTGCATTTCTTAATGGGTATATTTCAGAAGAAGTGTATGTCAATCAACCTCCAGGTTTTGAAAATTCAAACTTTCCAGAACATGTTTTTAAACTTAAGAAATCCTTATATGGACTTAAACAAGCTCCCAGAGCTTGGTATGAACGCTTAAGTAATTTTCTTCTGGAACAAAATTTTATCAGAGGGAAAGTTGATTCTACACTCTTCTGTAAAAACCTTAATAATGATCTCATGATATGCCAAATTTATGTTGATGATATTATTTTTGGTTCTGCTAATATCTCTGTTTGCCAAGAATTTTCTAAGTTGATGCAGGCTGAGTTTGAAATGAGTTTAATGCAAGAACTAAAGTTCTTTCTGGGAATTCAAATTAATCAAACTCCAGAAGTCACGTACGTCCATCAAAGTAAATACATTAAAGACGTTCTGAAGAAGTTTGACATGACTGAATGCAACTCTGCAAAGACTCCCATGCACCCAACTTGCATTCTGGAAAAGGAAGAGGTAAGTAACAAGGTTTGTCAGAAGCTCTATCGAGGTATGATAGGCTCTCTTCTCTATCTGACTGCTACTCGTCCTGATATTCTCTTTAGCGTCTGTCTTTGTGCCAGATTCCAATCAGATCCTAGAGAATCTCATTTAACAGCTGTTAAGAGAATTCTTAAGTATCTGAAAGGAACTCCTAACCTGGGCCTGATGTATGAGAAAACATCAGAGTATAGGCTTTCTGGTTATTGTGATGCAGATTATGCAGGAGATAGAATAGAACGAAAAAGCACATCTGGAAATTGCCAGCTTCTGGGAAACAATCTAATCTCCTGGGCTAGCAAAAGACAGTCAACTATCGCTCTATCAACTGCAGAAGCAGAATACATCTCAGCATCACTGTGCACAACTCAGATGCTCTGGATGAAGCATCAGCTAGAAGATCTTCAGATATTTGAGAGTAACATTCCTATCTTTTGTGATAATACTGCTGCTATTTGTTTAAGTAAGAATCCTATTCTACATTCCAGAGCCAAACACATAGAAATAAAACATCATTTCATCAGAGACTATGTTCAGAAAGGGATAGTAACATTGAAGTTCATTGATACAGAACATCAATGGGCAGATATCTTTACTAAGCCTCTAGCTGAAGATAGATTTCTTTTTATATTAGAAAATCTGAACATTAAAAATTGTCCTGAGTAAAAAAAAAAAAAAAAAAAAAAAATTGGCTCTGAACATGTAAAATAAGACTCTGATAAAAACAAATACACTTCTGCCTCTGACTCTGATACTTCTACAAGCTAAGAAGATATCTGAGTTAGAAATCTTCAGAAACCAATCTCTTGGTATTCCTGAAGATCAGATACATTAAACACGTGGAGCTCTGAGCGTCAAACCTTAGAACTTCTAGACAGCTGTCAAGAAATTCAAAAAGGCAGACGTTTGAGTTTTCCTCGAGCAGTGTGCAAACTGTGGGATTAGACATTCATTTATTAGCTGTAATCATTTTTCCCCCAAACGTGCTATTTTGGTTTTTGTGCTAACGCTGGTATGTGTGTCGTTTTGCATGCGTTTTTACTTAGGTATATAAACACTTTTCTCACATTTCACACACTTATCACTCTCACTCACTCTAAAACCCTAAACCCTTCTCTGCAAGTTCTCTGCAAGTTCTTCATCTTCTTCATCAATCTTCTTCATGGATGCTCAACAGCAAGAAGTTTTTAACTTCTCCCAACAGATGGAATCCGCTTCTAATCCCCAAACCTCAAACACTCAAACACCCACTGTTACAGGCGTCACCATAACCCCTGTTTATCAAGAACCCCACATTCTTGACCGAGAAAGCCACATAAACCTTTCAACTCCCTTTGAAGGTTTGGATGTTTTGTGTGAATCCTTGGTTGATTTTGACAACCTAAAAAGAAATGGCGTTGATCTCACTAGGGAACTTCGTCAACAAGGATGGGAAACCTACTTCGACAGGCTTTATGGTCCAATCTACCCTCTTCTGGTCAAGGAATTCTGGAGACATGCTGATGCAGATGACCAGTTCATTGTCTCTTTTGTTTTAGGGGTAAAAATTGTCATCACTGAAGCATCAATTGCCTCCTTGCTGAATATGGAGGAAAGTGGAGGAAAAAGGATTTACAACATTCCTCCAAGGTCAAAGCGCATCACTGAAGTCATCAACCCAACAATCTTCAAACCTAATGTTGAAGGAAACCCCTCTAAGAACAAGGAGCTTCACCAGAACCTCCGAGTTTGGCTGAAGATTATTCTGGGAACAATCCATCACCGTCCAGCCTCTAACTCTTCAGATTATATCAATGCAGACCAGAAATGCATTCTGTACTGCATTCAGAAGGGTATCAAGATCAACCTCCCTACTCTCCTGTTCAGATATCTGAGGGATTCAGTCAGAGAAACCAGGAATAACATGAAGCCCAGATCCTACATTCCTCTGGGTAGATTGCTCTCTGACATCTTCATTGAGCATGGACTGGTAGATGCTCTGGAAAAGACCAGATGTATGGATGATCTGGCAATTGATGTAGGGAAGCCTCTGAATGCCAAAAACCTCAAGAGCATGGGAATCATCAAAGACATTAGAGTCAAGCCCACTCTGGATGTTTCCTGGGAATCTCTAAAAGATCAGAGGAAGATGCCTCATGGCCTGGCCAGATTCTTCAAGAATGAGCCCAGAGACGCTGTTGCCCTCTATCTTCATCGTCTGCTGGAGGAAGGAGTTGATGTCTCTGATTTCAGCATCGATGACTGTCTGGATTCAGAAGAAGATCTAGTCAGATACAAGAGAGGTGTCTCTGAGAAACAGATAGCTGCTGAGGCAAGGAAAGCCAAGAAAGCCAGACTTGGAGAATCTTCTGGAACCAAATCTCCTGCTCCTCTGCAAACTTCTTCTTCTGGTATGTCTATTCCTCTTGCTACTTCTGTTCCTATGATGGCTTCTTCTCATCCTCTCACAACAACTCCCTTATACACTACCTCTGAAATCCCACCCTCAATCACCAGAACCTCCCAACCTACACCAGTTCTAAACATAGCTAGAACCTTCATTTCTCCCTCTATACCTGCACAAACTCACCTAAGCCCTTCTTCTTCTTCTTCATCCTCTGAACCTGAATCACCTCCTCATGTTTCCCTCTCTTCTGACCCTGATTTTTCTGATCCTGAATCCCCAACCATAGCCACTCTCTATGCCAACAGATTTTCCTCTCAACAACAAACTCTAACACAATCGGAAGTAACCTCACCACTCCAAACTTCACTTCCACCACAACAAACAACAACTCTCCCCTCTGAAACTCAACCATCTGATCCCTTCACCTCTAATATCACTCCACCAATTATTCCCGCTGTACCTGGACCAGACTCTGACCCATTAGACCTAAATCCTCTTTATGCTTCATCCCCTAGTCTTCAACCAGACGCAGATTCTGAACTTCAACCAGAAGCAGAATCTGAACCTCAACCTCTAAATCTTAGCCCTTCAAACTCTCCACCTCATTCACCTGAACCTGAACCTGAACTTACCATACCTACCCTTGAGGAAGCCATTATACAGGTTGCAGAAGCTTCAGTCCAGAAGGTCAAGTCTCTGGCTAAAAACTCTGAAGTTAGTGATGATCCTAAATCTGTTAGGACACACTGGAACAGAGTCATTAGTTGGATGACCTCTGAGTCTTATAGGCTGAAGAGTATCTCTGAACAAGTCAGAAATGGCTACATCAGAGATGCTGAGGAACGGCTCCAAGAGAGATTGGCCAGAGAAGCTGAGGCCAGAAGATTAGAGGAGGAAAGATTGGCTAGGGAAGCTGAAGAACAAGCAAGAAGGTTAGAAGAAGAAAGACTGGCAAAGGAAGCAGAACTTCTAAGGATTAAGGAAGCTGAAGCCAAGGCTCAGGCGGATGCAGAAGCCCAAGCTGCTGCTGAAGCTGAAGCTCAGCAGGCTCTGACTCAGGGGGAGTCTTCCTCTGCGATCCCTATGATTCTTCATGCTCTGAAAGAGATCAAGCAAGATCAGAAAGAAATCAAGCAAGATCAGAATGAGCTCCGTGCCAGGATGGACAAGCAAGATGCTTTGAATGAAAACATCCAGAACATGTTTGCCATGTTGCTTCAGAGACTTCCTCAACCTCCAAACCCTTAGGCACTTAGGATTTCTTTTGTTTGCTTGCCTAGTGTCTTTGCTTCTGTCTTCTTTAGCTCTGATATTCTCTTGGATCTGATGTTTTGAATGCCTTTGTGCCTTTGTGCTTCTGATTAATGAAATGTTTTTCTCTTTATTATCTTGTTATTTTTTTATTTCTACCTTTTTGATTCTGACAAAAAGGGGGAGAAATCATTAAATAGCTCTGATGAAAATTTGTCTAAAACCTTAAGCACTCTGCAACATTTGTAGAAATAGCTCTGATAAAAATAGCTCTGATTAAATAACTCTAACATTAAATTTAAGAATTTGCAGAAAGTTTCAGAAATCTCATTACTTGAAAAGCTCTGGTAAGAACTTCTGAACTCCCTAGCACTAACTCAGGGGGAGCTTCTGTCTATCTGATCTTATTTTATTCATGTTTCATCTGCTATTTTAAGTTGTTTTGTCATCATCAAAAAGGGGGAGATTGTAAGAACAAAAATTGTTCTACAACAGATTCCTTGATTTTGATGATAACAAAGGATGAAACCAAAAATGGCACCCTAACGAAAAGTTTCTAAGTGTGCAGGGTTCTAAAGATAGAAGAAATAAATCTGATGATGTCATCAGATGCACAACAAGATCAGATACAAATTATCAAGTATTAGAAGCATCTAAAGTGGAATCTCGTTTCAAGAAGCTCTGACTCTGAACAAATGCCTTCTGTAAACTCTGAAATTTATCAGCGCTATCTGAACTCTCAAGAAATAACATCAGAAGCCAGATCCCAAGATTCTCCAGATACATGAAGACTCTAATCAGATTTGTTAATCATGATGAAGTAACGTTTAAGCCAAGTTAAAATTCTGCAAATGGATTTCCTCAATTAGAAAGAGACGTTAATCTCCTCTTCCAAGAGAGAAGATACTACTTGTGGTAAGTAGTCACTTCTAAAAGAAAAAGTCTCCTGCAGAAGCTATTTATGGAATGGCGTAATTACATCTCATTATCCAGCAGATTTAACTCTACTTCAACTCTATTTCAACACTACTTCAACTCCTATATAAATAGAGAAGAAATCAACTTTCAGTAAGCAAGAAATCAACTAGCCAAAACTATACTGAATTATTTCACGCTCAAGAAAATCATCCTTGTTCTCAAAGAATTTCACTAAGATTTTGCTTATCAAGTGAAAAATCTGTTCTTAAATTTTGTAATACTTGCTTTCTTAGAAGCACTCTAGATTACATATCTTGTATCTATTTTTATTTGATTTCCTCAAGTGACTCTTTGTAGTCTGTAGACTTGAGAGGACTAAGAGATTTTCTTCTCTCTTAGGGGTTGTTTGTAATCTTTCAAGATTAGTGGATTAAGTCCTTGTTGAAGGCGAAATCACCTTGGCCGGGTGGACTGGAGTAGCTTTGTGTTATAAGCGAACCAGTATAAAATCATTGTGTGATTTTCATTTTGGAAAAGCGCTTATTTTTAAAAACAATTCAAACCCCCCCTTTCTTGTTTTTCTCACCTTCAATAATAATCCTTTGTGATACCTCTTGGAACAATTTTTGGAGTTTAAAGGGAATCCTTAGGGGATTTGAAAATGTCTTTGGTTTTTGTGTGAATCAGCGAAGAGTAAACTCATGGGAATAAATATTAAGGAATATTTCATCGAATCAACTTCTTCATTTATGTCATGTAGTTGTGGCTCTATTTCTTTCATCTTTCTTGGGATTCAGGTAGGTGTTAGTCTTAGAAGACAAGAAGCATGAAGCTCTATCTTTACAAAATTGTGAAAGAAATTGTCCTTGTGAAAAGGATAACATTTGTCATTAGGTGGCATAATTGTTATTATGTTAAATGCGGTGATGAAAAATTTATCGGTATATTAGTTCTTGTTCATCAAAGCTTCAAAATTGATTTTGAAGGAAATAACCAAGTTGCAAAGGGACTTTTATGGGGAGGATTTAGGACAAACACAAAGTTAATTGGTTTCAGTGGTTCTTAATTTCCACTACAAAAAAGGATGAAAGTTTAGGAATAAAACATTACGGTATATTCAATTTGGCATTGCTATGCAAAAGGCATTGGCATATTCTCACTAAGAAAAATCTGATTTGGTACGAGTTCTTATCTTTCATGTATGGTGACTTCAAGGCAAAGTTGCTAGCTATTGATTCCCTAGAAACATCCAAAATTGATTCACTTTGGTGGTGCGATCTATGCTTCTTGGTTGACTTGAAGTGGTTTTCCACCTCTATTAATTTTAAATTAGAGGATGTAAAAGGGATCAATTTATGGAAATTCAAATGGTTGGGAGAAATGCCTACGTGCTTGTAGTATCCATGCTTGTTCGCGGAAGCTGCCAATTTTGAAGCCAAAGTCGTATATTTGGGAGTTTGGCATGACAAGTCTTGAGATTGGGATGCAGTTGTTCCGAGGGATGGTTTAAATGAAGAAGACTGTGAAAAATTGACAGGATTGATGGAGATTTTTCGTTCATTCAAGCATGTTTATGATGGTGTTAATTCGTTTATATGGTTGAAAGATTGTAATGGGTTCTCATCTAACAGTATTTACAGAGTTATACCAGAGATATTTAGAGAGGAGGAATTCGTTGAATCACTACAACAAAATATACCTTTCGTAACAAATTATTACCTCACCCAAATTGTCCATCATGGTAGAATCTAATCAATTAGGTGCATTCCTTTTATTTTCATTTTAAGCCACTATTTACCATGGTTGGAATTCCAACTGTTGTGAAAAGTGACGCTTGATCACGGGTTTGAATCCTAGCACCAACACTTTTGGCTTTTTATTTATTTTTAATCCACCTTTTATCATGGTTGAAAATCCAACCATGATAAAAAGTGGCGTTTGATCATGAGCTCGAATCTCAACACTGACAGTTTTTTTTAAATCCATTTTTACCACAGATGGAATTCCAACCTTGGTGGAAAGTGGTGTTTTCCTATTTTTTATTTATTTTTAAATTAAAATAAATTACATTTTGAAGATATATAATACTCCATGCTCATTCACTTTTTCCCTAGACAGACTTAAACGAACTTTATCTTCTACCTCCAAACTTCATCTTTCATTTACGAAACTCTATTTTCCCACTAAATCAAACTCGAAAACACCATTTATTCCATAAATGATACTAGAAATATTCTATTTCTTTCATTAACAAGTTTTGGAACTCCATCATCCATTCTCCAACTTGAACAAGGCAAGGAAAATATGGATTCAAGTTAGCAATGTTAGTTGTTGTTGTTGTGTTAGGTAAAAAATTTAATATTGTTATTTTTTAGATTTAATGTTTAGCGATTTTATTGATTTTGTTTTTGTTTTTGTTTTTCTCTTGTTGTTGTTTCTATTTTATTGTTGTTGAGATTTAATATTTAACAATTATGTTGATTTTGTTTTGTTTTGTTGTTGTTGTTGTTGAGATTTAATGTTTAATGATTCTATTGATTTTGTTTTATTGTTGTTGTTGTTGTTGTTGTTTTGATGTTCTTGTTATTGTTCTTGTTGTTCTTGTTATTCTTATTCTTGTTCTTATTATTCTTGTTCTTGTTCTTGTTGTTCTTATTGTTGTTGTTGTTGTTGTTCTTATTATTCTTATTTTTTGTTGTGTTAGAAATATTTGATATTTTATATTATGATGAAAGTTCTCAATGTAGTCAGCCAAAACATATGACAAAAATAAAAAATCGGGTTGACTGACTTTTCACCACGGTTGGAACTTCCAACCATGGTGAAAAGTGGGTTGGCTGAATTTCACCATAGTTGGAAGTTCCAACCGTGGTGAAAAGTGGGTTGACTACATATCACCACATGTGGTGCTATCTTGATTTTCACATCGAACTTTAGCCCGTGGTGGAAAGTAGCTCACTTACTACCACCCCTACCTTACCATGGTTAATCAACCGTGATGGTATCTCTTTTCCAACTATGGTGAAAGGGTCTTTACGTAGTAGTGAATAAGTGAGGCTGAGTAGCATGAATAAGACTTTGAAAGCCAAACTACCAAGCAAAGTGCAGGTGTTTAATTGGAAGCTCTTACACTATCAGATCTCAACCAAGCTTCAATTGGCCAAGCGCAAAATTCTTAAAGGTCTGCATAATCTGATATGTTATCTCTGCCTTACTGGAGAAGAAGATGATACTCATCTATTTTTAAATTGCATAGTCAGATTAATGCTTTGGAAGAAGGTATTTGCTTTTCTTGAAATTGAGGATATTTCTATCACACTTTCCATCCCTTCCCATCTACTTCAATTTTATGCCTTGACCAATAGGAAGTTTGCAAAAAATATTCATGTTGATATATCAAGTGTGTATGAGTCTCACATTGGATGGAAAAGTGGATGTTAAACACTTTATAAGTGAGAAGACTCATAAATCTAATACCTTAACATTTTGGGTTAATATGTGGTTTCCAACTCATTTTTAAAAGTGAGTGTTAAAATCCTAATGTGATGATCCTCGGGGGCCCTCATGACCCAACACTGTTATAAGAGATTTTGGTTTGATCAGAGTATAGGAATTTTTAGTATATTTTGTGGTTGGAGCTTTGTCTGATCTTCCACATTAAAAAGTTTAGCAAAACAATAATATGGAAAAGTGTTCAAGTATTCAATATTGGTCTAGCTTCCTTAAGCTATATAAGACACATGTTGGGCGCGATGCTCCTGCATGTTGGTACGACATATGGGCCTTGCTCAACAGGCGTCATATTGTTGCGTTTTGAATGAATCTTTTGAGAATATTTAGTTATATTTTATTTCTTTTACGTAACAATATGATTATGTGATTTATTAGACATCTGTGAAAATCAAATCAGGTTTAAAGAGATTTAACTTTGAATTTGCAACAAACCAAATCATATCTTATTGTTGGAGATATTCAAGGAACAAATCAAATATCCAACAGATTCTGCATTAATTCTGGACGAAATTAAAGATATTATCCAAGGAGAAAACCCCCAAGTTATTATGCTATATAAAGATCTCAAAACCTACATTGGAAGCCAAACAATACATTGAAGATTTAGAGTACTAGGGTTTATTTTTGAGTCCTTGTTATTGTTGTATGTGCAACTCTATATTTTAGTAACTTGGCATATAAGGGTTGTCTAGAGTTGAATGGTAGTATTCAACATGATTATTAAGTTGTAATCTCCAATCACAGGTTTGTGATTGAGAAGAAAGTGAGTAGTTTCTCATGTTTAGGAGGAACCCTAAATAGAAAGTTATTGAATAATATTAGGAAGATGCATTGAATAACATAGGGTTTGTTGTTGCTTGTAAGACTAATTGTACTAAACTACTAATAGTGAATTTCCTTTCTTGGTCGTGGACTCAGCCCCCCCCCCCCCCCCAGACATAGGTTTGGTTTCACCGGACTGGGTAAACAACTATCGTGTTATTTATTATTTTTTTGCTCCATCATCTAGTACTTTCCATTGCATTGTTTTTTGGTTTAACTTGTCGAACCAGTTGTTTAGGACATCGTGTTCGACATATGTCCCGTAATGAAGAAAATTTCAAAAATAAGGGTGTTATTGTGAAAGCGTTTTTGAGTTGCAATCACATATTCTGTTGTGTAGTTAGGGCTAGAGAAAATTGATGGAAGAATTGTTTTTTTCTTGTGGAAAGTTCAAGTGAAAGATGTGTTGATACAACCAAGATTACTTAATGTGTGAGATTATGTCGGTGGTTTTAGAATTTCCTGTCAACATGGAAGTTGTATCATAAGTTTTCAACCTGGTTTTCAAGATGTGAAACTCTAGAATAGGTTTAGTTTCAATTTAAATATATTCTTCATGATAGAGTATATGATTGTCGTTGAAGACAATATGAAAATTCTTGGAGTGATGTAACTTTAAGTGACTATACTCTTTATGGTGGAGTATGATAGTTCTTTTGAACTATGATTGTTGGTGAAAACAATTGAAGCTAATGTATTATTTTTAATCAAGGTGGAGATTGTTGGGGCTGATTGAAAATATACATGTTGAAAAAGTCTCACATCACTTAGTTCTGTAAAGGAAGAGGAGTCTAGTGTTATATAAAGTATTCAAGTTCTTCATTATAAAATGCATCGGTCAAAAGAACTTTAAATTTGTATTTGAATTTCTTTATTCTCTTATACTCTTGTATTAAAGTATTGTGAGATGTAGTTAAATATTTGTTTTGGAGAGTATGAGTGTACTGGAGGCATAATGCAGTAGAAGGTATATTATGTGTTGTAACAATTTTTACATAATGTTATTCTCCGGTTGTCATTTGACAACGAATGTGATTTAACTTTAGAGTTTTCACGTTATGTTCTTCAGTTATGATTGTGCTCTTTTATTTTCTCCATGCATTTGTTTTTTCCTAATAGTAACTCATATAGTGGAAGAAGAAGGGCCGCAACAGTAGAAATTTGAACTAGAATCGGAATCAGAGGGTGTCTAATCCATTTTGGAGAGTGAAAGAAGAAGGATTTTAATAGGGAGATATTCAAAGAAGATCATTATGAAGATGAGTGTGGGTAGATAATTGTGTTTTGGGTGGTGTTTCACGTAGAAGTTTTACATGTATGTTAATAGCATGATGTGAATTATTTTTATGGGATTAATTATTGAGGTGTTATAAGATAGTTTGATGCATTGGATTTAATATATTATAAATAGATATGTGAAATAATTGTTATAATGATGGAGATAGTACAAGGTGTAAAGTATTCACATAAAATGTGTTGTGACGAACTGAAGTAAATCTACCAATGTGGGATAAAATCAAATATCTTTCTCCTTCCCTGCCATCTAATGTAGATTTATTTCATAAAATTAAATGTCTATTATTCTTTTCCGGCTAGTGCAGAGTTACTTCATGAATTAAATACGGTTTTGCTAATATGGTGTTTATGTAGAATTATCTAGAGATTGAAGTTGGGCTACAGACTAATGGCTCCTTCCTCCTCACTCAGTCAAATTACATCAAGATCTTCTAGCTAAAGTAAACATAACAAATGTTAATTGAGCTCTTACTCTCATGCTCGTACATGTAAATTGAGTAAATATAGATTTAACATCTTCGTTGATGCTCATTTATTGAGGTATATTGTGGGAGAATTAGAATATGTAACTCTCACAAGACTTGTTATTGCCTTCAGTGTCAATAAAGTCTTCCAATTCACGGTATCTCCTCTAACCTATCATTAATATGTTGTGAGATGAGTTCTTAGGTATCTTAGTGATATCTACACACATGGGTTGATTTTATCTTCATTTGTCCCTAATCATAAATTTTTCCTCAAAGTTTATATAGTGACTCTGACTAGACTAGTGATTCAAATGACAAAAAGATCTGTATCTGACACTTGTATATACTTTAACCCGAATATTGTGTCCTAGAATTCTAAGAAATAACAATTGTTAATCACATCAAATGAAAAAAATGAGTATAAAGTATTTGCACACACCACATATGAGTTACTTTTGCTTGAATCCATGTTAATTGAGTTGCCAATACCCTTTCTTCCTTTAACCCTGCTTTGCGGTAATCTAAATATTATCCACCTACTACACAATCCTGTTGTATATGCCATAATTAAATACATTGAATTGGACATCCACTTTGTTAAGGAGAGAGTTGTGGCCAACAAAATTAAGCATAAATTTTTTGTACAAACACAATAACAAAGTCTTTGAGCGTATTTTTTTCACTTAAATGAGGAACAAGCTCAATATTATATCTATGTTGTCACCCTAATAAAGAATGAAAAAAGGCCACAAACAAAGCACTACTATTTTCTGTAAAATGCATTTTGTTATTGTATAGTTTAATAGAGATAACTTCTTTGAGCTTTGGAAGGACAAAGTTTGTTACATATTGATTTCATGACATCATAGATGCAACCTTGAGCTTGTTCCATATAGTTTAGTGAAAGAAAAGTTTGTAACAAACTTTCTCCTTAGTTACTTATAGTTTAGTTGGTCATGGATATTTGTAAGTGAATCACAAACTTTCTCCTTAGTCCAAAACCAATATGTAACAAACTTTTTAATTAATGAAAAGTGATTCTACACTTTAATGTGTGTGAAAGTCTAATGGCTACACAATGGGTATCATTCATAGATAATATTCAAGAACATGATTGCAAACTTTCTCTTATAATTGCCGGCCAAACCCTCTTATCCATAATTGTACTCTTTCAATGAAAATATTGTAAACCCTTTTAACCATAATTTTTACACTAAAAAATCACAAATTCTCTCAACTATAACTTACACACAGAAAAATTATAAAAAAATTCATCACACACAATTAATCAAGCTATAATACTAGAGTTATTGTAATAAAAAAAAAACTAAAACTAACTTTTTCTGTTTATATTCATACTCTATTTCTTCTTTTATTGTCACTACTTAATGTGAAATTTAGATAAATATTAGATTTAGCCCAAAAGTCTCATCCCAAAACAAAATGAGAGTTGGATATGCTCCAAATTATGAATCAATTGATGATTCACACAATCATAAATGTTGGTAACTTTAATTACAACAACATCTACAAAAGAATCAATAGCATAGAAAATAGATGCATTTTGTTGACTTCAATGCTGTACAACCGAATACTATAGTACATTTGCATTTTGTCGGTGACCTTAGTTTCCCATTGAAGTTAATAAGGTGAGAAACACATTGGTAGTGGGTCTAGAAAGTTCATCATTTAGTTATTGAACATAGTAAACGACATCTCTATAAATTATTGAAAATAGTAAACGACATTCCTATCTTTACATGTCATGAAGCACTAGTACTAGTATTGAACATGGTAAACACCATCTCAATGACCCTATCCACAGTTAAAATTTATCATAAAATAACTTTCAATTAGAATAGAAAAAGAAGAATTAGTTGAACTAATTAAGCCATTTGGTTAATGATGTGATTCCTATTATTGTGACTGCTAGTACTACTAGTAGTTTAAAATTAAGTACTATTCCTAAGTTATCATGTTAACTGTTGCTAATCAATAAACCTATAAAAGCAACTAAAGAGGACATGGTAGTCTTCTATTTAAGACTAACTTTTTTGACTTGGACATCATAGATTAATACTATTATGGTCACTAAGTCATTGGATTGGAATCCTTAGTCACTTAATTGTTTAAAATCAAATGTTTTGTTGCATTTTTTATTAAGAATGTTATGTAGCGCTTTGTCTTTTCTAGTTATGTTGTGCTATATGCACGTCATGTCTATGTGCAAAACTGAAATAAATGCTACAAAATTTGAATTGTTTTGGCATGTTTGTCCTCTAGTTATTTCGAAATAATGTTATAGATCACTTTAGAATAAAAATTTGAATTAAATTATAAATTGTTTAGGGTCGTCTCTCATAAGTTGGAAGATCAAGAAACAATAAGCTTTTTCTCGATCTCGGGATGTTGTGAACCATGGTTATTATACTTATTGTTAAATCTTGGAATTTAAAATACATTTAAATCTCTATTTTTTATGATAAATTTTTTTAGTTTTTCACAAACGCACTAAATATATTAAAATGGATTGTCAATTGATTTGAGACAAGATTCAACAATAAATTACTGACATTTTTACCAAATTACTGACATTTTTACCAAATCTCTTCATCATAATCATTTCTTATCATTGATATTGATACTTGAATTGATCTACATCCATTTCAGTTTAAGGGATTTTAAAATCATATATTTTACTTTACTTTGTTTTATTAATTTGTTATTAGTTTAGTTTTTACTTGTTAGAGGTTTTATAAGAGAGTATGACATATTCAAATTATTATATAATAAGTATTGATCTGGTTTGCCAATTACTTTTTTTAATATCAATAAAATAAGTCTTTTTCTCTTTCGATGTTAAGTCATAATGAGATTTTTTTTAAAAATAATTTTAAAATAATAAATTTTTAATTTTTTTTTCTAAAATAACCACATTTAAAAGAGGATGTGTCAGATGAACTGACGCATCCCTTAAAGACCAAGAGGAGGCGTCCAAGGCATTGGCACCTGTATTGGTAGCCTCATGAGAAGGCGCCAATGCCCTTGGCGCATGCATTGACCCTCATGAGGAGGCGCCAATACCTTTGGCGTCTGCATGGTGCCTTAAGAGGAGGTGTCAATGCCTCTGGCGCCTGCATGTGTTGACATGTTGGGCGCCTAACCTCTTGCCGCATGCATTTTATGCCTCCTCTATATAAATATCACGCATTGGGTGCAATATTTTTCACACAAAATTATCCCTTACTACCATATTTTTTCTCATTCAACTCCACTCTCCTTCAAGTTTTTGTGTTTTAACCATGTCTGCATACATTCAGAAGCGAAATGCCGATGTAATATTTTCCGTCGTTGCGTCTCCGATAAAGATTCGTCTCTAGAACACAGATACGTTTGAACGTCTTAATCGGACGTTGAACAGTTGGTTAGGTGGAGAAATTAGAGATGGTGAAAGGATTAGAAGAATACAATGGCTTGTGTCCACGTTCAACCAAAATGGAGAAGTGCGCGAATGGGTGGATATTAAGATCGACCAAGACGCCCGTAGGATGATGCATTACATGTTCAAAATTATTTTAATGGTTGTAATCGCATAGTTCTTGTATTCTAGTTGTTTTAATTGTTTGTGTTATTGTTTATGTAATGGTATTTTCGTCACAGACGTCTAATATGAAATAAATTTAGTTATTCATATATTGCAACAAAGGTACATGTGAATTTATCTGGTTGTGCTCGTTCCAACACTAGGACAGTTATTACGATTGTGACCTAGCTGACAGCATGAACTACATAATCTAAACATTTTGTTCGCCGTATCCATTTCGTTCGAATGCGGGTACTGTTTGGGCAACCCTTTTTCTTCCTTCGCATAACTTCGTTGTTCCAGACGATGTCCCCTTGGTATTCTGGCCAGTAATCCTCTTTTGCTACTACGGAAAAACTAATTTTATAAACATTTGATAGGCTGGTGACTTTGTAAATGTCAGATAGCAAGTAGGATGGATCCATTCGAACCTTTGAACATGCCGCAATGACATGAGAGCAGGGTGTACGAAAGACTTAGAACTTTCCGCAGTCGCACCAACCTCTATCTAGTTCGACTCTGTACTGTCCCATTGGCATGCCCTCATTGTGATCCATGGACTCGGCAACACTATACCAACCTTTAGTGCGGTCAAACATTGTAACTACATGTGTGTTTGCTTTGGCAGCTTCATGTCTAATAAATTTCATTGAAGCATCACTGAGCAACTACCCAGATTGCAACACTAAACTCCATTTGGAACGTCTACTCTCAAATAGCGCCCTTAGCCTGAAATATGTTGTCTGCACCAAAGCGGTTATAGGTAGGTTACAGGTGCCTTTGAAGACAGAGTTCATTGATTCCACAAGATTTGTTGTCATGTGGCCCCAATGTTGACCGTTGTCGTATGCTCTAGTCCACTTCTCCAATGGAATACTATCGATCCACCGTACTGCATCTTCGTTTGACAATCTTATTTCTTCGCGGTAGTGTTTCAAAGAAGGTTCTGATAATGCGTAACATGCATTGACAATCTTCTTCCGCAACGTCTTATCTTTGATTTCCCGCATGAAATTCTGAGCAATATGTCTAATACAGAAGACATGCGTCGAAGGAGGATTTTGCCAGCCATTATCAATGTTATTATATACATTGGTGATTGAAGGGTGTCTGTCGGAGATCATGAAGGATAATAGCGATCCAAAATGCAGCGGAATTTAAAATTTCTCCTTTAGTGATCCTTACGAATGGGCATGATCAGTGATAGAATTGTTACCTCTTGTGGCGATTGAAACCTTTGATGCAGATCTAAGGAGTGATCACGAATGTTGAATGGTGACAACGTCTCTACTCAGTCCACACGAACGGATTCCTTCAATCTCAGTGCTAGCTGCTACGAATGAAGACTTTGAGTGAGTGAGAGAGAGAAAGAGAGAAACGAAATTTCAACTGAACAAATGTTTCTGCACAAGGATTCTATTTATAGAACCACTTGTGTGAGTTGTAAGTTAAAAAGCCCACTTAACTGTATGTGGCTCATATCTTATGATATACCAAAATGACTTAAGCACGTTGTACATTACCATATTTTATATTCTACTTAAGTGCACCGTACCTTACGATGTTCTACAATTCACTTAAGTGTGACGTACCTTATGGTGTTCCTTATTTACTCTATCTCTCATCAATCCGTCTTTTTGTGTGTGATCCTGTAGGTTCTCGCGACATTGGTAATTATATTAAATCACATATTTAACATAATAAAGAGTGAGTGGTATCTAGTAACACATCACTGCTACCCAAGACACGAAAATGTCATGTGATCTGACAAATCCTTTTGTGATAATACTTATGTGTACAATTACCCTTTTGCCCTTACGTATATATTGAACACAAGACATAAACCGTGTCATCCTTGTCCAGTTCAATATTGGGCCTGTAGACATTTATCCTGTTATGCAGGATAGGCAAATTCCATCTAGGTCACTCATGTCCCTCAACATGCTTCGTGGAGTACCTATCAACTGTCTTTATGGTCATCCAGTTACGGATAATGTTTGATCAGCAATAAGGCACTCGACTATTCATCTAGGGTCCATAGTGGTTTCAGGTCAAAGGGTGGTATACACCATTATCACCATGAGAATAACTTATGACACTTTGCATAACATTCTATATGGTATTCTCATAGCGGGTCAATCTAGTATAAATATTACTCTTGATATTCATACTTATGTTTAAGACTTGATAACTCCTTATCCATGATCCATGATATGTGATCATCAGTCTATAAACATAATAGTCTTAATGCTTTAATGTTATCCCACTTCACAACAAAGCTCGACTACGAATACTTTAAGAATAATGTCCTTATGTTTAATGGGTTCTCATGATTAAGTCACACTTGATACATTAAACGAACTAGCTATTTGTTGATTGTAGTTTTAAGTGTCGGGTTTTAGTTATCGTCTCCACAGGGATTGTGAGATATCGCCGCCGTTCGACAGTTGTTTCAATTCTTAACTCGTAGTAACAAGGGGGTTTTGGTTTTAGTCACGGTATTTTGCATAAAAGTGTAATAAAATGCGGTAAAAGTTTTGGTTTTAATATTTGAGAAATATTGCCAAAGTTAGGGTTCGACGATCACTTTGCATGTATATGTTCGATCAACAATACTTATAAACTCCTTTAGATGATAAACTATTTCACAAAGTCCTCCCAATGTGTTTATCTCTAACACACATTGTGAGTTTTCCCATTTTGATCCATTGTTTATCTCTAACACAATCTATCAAAGTGACAACTTTTTGGTTCAACCTTATGGTGAACAAAGTCATTCATTACTATCTATAGCTAACAAACAAGATTGGATGAAAACCTAGGTAAAGAGTTGGTAAACATCTCTCGATCATAAACCAACACAAAGAGTTTTCAATAAAACAAAGTTTTCACCATATATTCATCATTAAAGAGTTTACAAATGAAGATCATCTCATATACACATAAAGCTTATGACCATCTACATCTAACCTTGACAAAATGAAGAACTTAGCTACTCATTTTCATGGTAGCTTGGTCAACAAGTTTCGGAAGAAGGTTGATCAACATCCGAGTCGAATATTCGAGATTGGATGGGAATCCACCTTTTTTTTGTGAAAGATTGTTAAGAGATGAAGAGAAATGATTTCTAGGTCACAAAGTATCTCTAGAGCAATGCTGGAAAAATATCTAAAAAATACAAAAGTATGGAAGTGTAAGGTCTTTTTCCAAAAAGTAGCCCCTGCTACTTATAGTGCTGCTACTGAGCTGTCATGCTCGCTAGGCGAGCAGAATGGCTCGCCTAGCGAGCCCCAAAATGAGGCACCTGAGGCACCTGCGCCCAAAGAAATATCCTTTGCCATATTTGCATGTTCGCTAGGCGAACAAAACCTTCGCTAGGCGAAGCCCACGCTTCAACCTTCGCTCCAGCGAGCTTAAGAGGTTTTGCTACTGGAATTGCTTGCTGGGAGCTCGCTAATGGCTCGCCTAGCGAGTGAGTGCTGGCTGCGCTTTTGACCAAGTCTGGACGTGTTTGCTACACCCTTTGTTGGCTGCTCGCCTAGCGAGTTTGTTGATGTTTGCTACTGTAAAATACTGGAGCTCTTCGCTGGGTGCTCGCTGGGTACTCGCCTAGCGAGCTCTTCGCCACAGCCCTCGCCTAGCGAGCAAGCTGATGAATGCATCCTTTTTTGGTCCCTTTGCCAACTTTCTTGTGCCTTCATTTTCTATTATTTCATGCCTAATTCCTGCACAATAACACACAAATCAAAGGTACCAAGATCGTTTATCATTGTATTGCAATTCATCTAAAACAAAGGTGGTTTCAAACACTTTAGCAAGGAAATAGAGTGAAAGATGCCCATATTTGATAGCTCAAATAAGCACTTTTGGGTATCTAACAACTCTAGTGATTGAAAAGTTACTTCCTCCGGTGAATGTGAAGGGAATCTGAAGCTTTTTGGGGCACGCCGGGTTCTATCGGCGCTTTATCAAAGACTTCTCAAAGGTAGCTAAGCCTTTGAGTAATTTGCTAGCTAAGGACCAGGTATTTATCTTAACCGATGAATGTTTGCAAGCTTTTGAGACTTTGAAAGAAAAATTGGTTACCACTCCAATTATAGTCGCTCCAAATTGGAATTTAAATTTTGAGCTAATGTGTGATGCGAGCGACTATGCAATCGGAGCGGTATTAGGCCAAAGAAAAGAGAAAAAATTTCATGCGATACATTACGCAAGTAAAGTTCTTAATGAGGCTTAAATTAACTATGCCACCACTGAAAAAGAATTACTTGCGATAGTGTATGCGCTTGAAAAGTTTAGGTCTTATCTTATAGGGTCTAAAGTCGTAGTGTATACCGACCACTCGGCGATTAAATATTTGCTCACCAAACCGGATTCAAAGCAAAGGCTCATCCGTTGGATCCTCTTGTTGCAAGAATTTGATGTTGAAATCAAAGACAAGAAAGGATCGGAAAATTTGGTGGCGGATCATTTATCTCGCTTAGTTAATGTGGAGGTTACCGCTTCAGAGAAGGAAATCCGGGAAGAGTTTCCTGATGAAAAACTTTTCAAAATTCAAGTTAGGCCGTGGTTTGCAGACTTTTCGAACCACAAGGCTAGTGGTTTTGTGCCTCCCGACCTAACTTCGAACCAAAAAAGGAAGTTTCTTTCGGATGCCAAGTATTACGTATGGGATGACCCGTACTTGTTTAAGTTGGGTAGTGATAACCTTTTAAGGAGATGCGTTACTGGCGATGAAGCGCAGAGCATCCTTTGGCATTGTCACAACTCGCCTTACGGCGGACACTATAATGGGGTGAGAACGGCCACTAAAATCCTTCAGTCAGGATTTTATTGGCCCACTATTTTCAAAGACGCACATACCCATGCGCAAAGTTGTGATAGTTGCCAGAGAAGCGGTGGGATTGGTAAGAGAGACGAGATGCCTCTCCAAAACATCCAAGAGGTCGAAGTATTTGATTGTTGGGGCATTGATTTTGTAGGACCATTCTCACCCACTTATGGTAACGAGTATATGCTTGTCGCAGTTGATTACGTTTCTAAGTGGGTTGAGGCGATTGCCTCACCTCGGGCGGATGCGAAAACGGTAATAAATTTTTTGAAGAAAAACATATTTTCCCGTTTCAGAACCCCCCGAGTGTTGATAAGTGACGGAGGGTCACACTTTTGTAATGCACCGTTGGAAAGCATTTTAAAACATTACGGTGTATCACACAGAGTGGCAACTCCGTATCACCCACAGGCCAATGGTCAAGCTGAGGTCTCTAATCGTGAGATTAAGAGAATTCTCGAAAAAACTGTGTCAAATTCGAAAAAAGAGTGGTCACAAAAATTGGATGAAGCGTTATGGGCATACCGTACCGCCTTTAAAGCTCCAATTGGGCTCACTCCTTTTCAATTGGTGTTTGGTAAAACTTGCCATTTGCAGGTCGAATTGGAGCACAAAGCCTTGTGGGCTCTGAAATTTTTAAATTTTGAAAAGGATTTGGCCGGTGAGAAAAGGAAGGTGCAACTGCTCGAGTTGGAAGAGATGTGCAATGCCGCATATCACTCATGTTGGTTGTACAAAGAGAAGGTAAAAAAATATCATGACAAAAAGCTTCGAAAGAAAGAATTTGTGCCCGGACAGTTGGTCTTATTGTTCAATTCCAGGTTGAAGTTATTCCCCGGAAAGTTGAAATCAAAATGGTCCGGGCCATTTCGGGTCAAAGAAGTTAAGGAGTACGGAGCTATTGTCATTGAGGACATGGAAAAGAAGGAGAGTTGGACCGTTAATGGCCAACATTTGAAGGTTTATCTCGGCGGCCATGTGGATCGCGAGAGCTGTGCTATTTCTTTGGATGCTCCTCTGTGAGCATCAAACCGTCGAGCTTATGCGACGTTAAACAAGCGCTTGTTGGGAGGCACCCCAACATTGTAAGTATTTACAGTTTTTCTGTGGTGTCGTATTGGGATTCCAATTGTTAAACCTTGCTGAATGTACCAGGAATGCTATTTTGAAAAAAGAAAATGTTGTCATGCTCGCTAGATACTCGCTAGGCGAAGCAGTAGCAAGCGGATTCGCTAGTTGCTCGCTAGGCGAAGCAGCAGCGAGCGCTGCGTGGCAGAATCATTTAATGCTCAGCAGACCACTCTTTTGGGCCCAAGTACCATTTTTCTTTTTATAACTTTGAACTCCAGAACTCACACGCACTCTCTCACTTTGCATCTCATTTACAACCCCGCCTGTTACATTGCAACCATCATTGTGCATTCTAACTTCTATAGATCTCAAACCAGGTTTGCCCCTTCTCATTACTTTATGCTTTCACATTGTAAATTTCTGAAGTATATGTCATTTAGGGTGAATTTAGGGGAATGAGTGCATTAGGTTTTGCATGTGAGTGTAGATCTGCATGTACCTTAGAACGATGCCTTTCATGATGATGAGGCTACCGGTTCTGAAGCCGGTAGTGATGAGGGTGATGAGTCCTTGGAGGGCTAAGTTTATTTTATTTTTCATATTATGTTTTATTTCTATTGTATTTTCAGATTTATGTATTTTGATTTTGGTTATGTACTTTTGGGGTGTTTTGTCCCCCATGCACAATTTTAAATTTTGAAGTAATGTTATTATTTATGTTTTAAATTTCTTTTGTTTTAATAAATTTTTGGTTGGTTGAGTGTCAAACCTTCTAGATTGGTTGCTCCTCAAAGAAGTATCCAATGAAGGTGCATCCGAGCTTGGATGGCAATGATAAAAATAAACAAGTGAATAATGCTAAGGTACATGGTTACCTCCGGCTAGAATTTTAGAATGCATTAAGAACTTTACTCTTTTTTGTAATTGAATATTGTCTTTTTGCAACATAATTGAATGAATGTTTCATCTAGGACTTAAAACCACAAATTGTGAGGAAACCTCCATTGTACACTTAAATGCTGGATTCTAATAAGCTTTGTTGATTCATTTGATTCATGCTTTTTCTTTTATTATTGTGAATATGGCGCCATTTTGTTGATTGTAGTTTTAAGTGTCGGGTTTTTGTTATCGTCTCCACAGGGATTGTGAGATATCGCCGCCGTTCGACAGTTGTTTCAATTCTTAACTCGTAGTAACAAGGGGGTTTTGGTTTTAGTCACGGTATCTTGCATAAAAGTGTAATAAAATGCGGTAAAAGTTTTGGTTTTAATATTTGAGAAATATTGCCAAAGTTAGGGTTCGACGATCACTTTGCATGTATATGTTCGATCAACAATACTTATAAACTCCTTTAGATGATAAACTATTTCACAAAGTCCTCCCAATGTGTTTATCTCTAACACACATTGTGAGTTTTCCCATTTTGATCCATTGTTGATCTCTAACACAATCTATCAAAATGACAACTTTTTGGTTCAACCTTATGGTGAACAAAGTCATTCATTACTATCTCTAGCTAACAAACAAGATTGAATGAAAACCTAGGTAAAGAGTTGGTAAACATCTCTCGATCATAAACCAACACAAAGAGTTTTCAATAAAACAAAGTTTTCACCATATATTCATCATTAAAGAGTTTACAAATGAAGATCATCTCATATACACACAAAGTTTATGACCATCTACATCTAACCTTGACAAAATGAAGAACTTAGCTACTCATTTTCATGGTAGCTTGGTCAACAAGTTTCGGAAGAAGGTTGATCAACATCCGAGTCGAATATTCGAGATTGGATGGGAATCCACCTTCTTTTTGTGAAAGATTGTTAAGAGATGAAGAGAAATGATTTCTAGGTCACAAAGTATCTCTAGAGCAATGCTGGAAAAATATCTAAAAAATACAAAAGTATGGAAGTGTAAGGTCTTTTTCCAAAAAGTAGCCCCTGCTACTTATAGTGTTGCTACTGAGCTGTCATGCTCGCTAGGCGAGCAGAATGGCTCGCCTAGCGAGCCCCAAAATGAGGCACATGCGCCCAAAGAAATATCCTTTGCCATATTTGCATGTTCGCTAGGCGAACAAAACCTTCGCTAGGCGAAGCCCACGCTTCAACCTTCGCTCCAGCGAGCTTAAGAGGTTTTGCTACTGGAATTGCTCGCTGGGAGCTCGCTAATGGCTCGCCTAGCGAGTGAGTGCTGGCTGCGCTTTTGACCAAGTATGGACGTGTTTGCTACACCCTTTGCTGGCTGCTCGCCTAGCGAGTTTGTTGATGTTTGCTACTGTAAAATACTGGAGCTCTTCGCTGGGTGCTCGTTGGGTGCTCGCCTAGCGAGCTCTTCGCCACAGCCCTCGCCTAGCGAGCAAGCTGATGAATGCATCCTTTTTTGGTCCCTTTGCCAACTTTCTTGTGCCTTCATTTTCTATTATTTCATGCCTAATTCCTGCACAATAACACACAAATCAAAGGTACCAAGATCGTTTATCATTGTATTGCAATTCATCTAAAACAAAGGTGGTTTCGAACACTTTAGCAAGGAAATGGAGTGAAAGATGCCCATATTTGATAGCTCAAATAAGCACTTTTGGGTATCTAACAACTCTCCCCAACTAGATTCTTGCTTGTCCTCAAGCAAAGTATGCCTCTTGAAGGACAAGAGGATTTGCTTTAAGAAAAAGGTTTCTCTGAAATCGGATAAAACGGCTCAAACACAAGCGAATCAGCAGATACAAATTTCCAACGGTTAGAATAAAATAATACACAAGAACTAAAACTTAATAGCAATGCGAAATATGTATCTATCCACAATAATATTATCTTGAATGAATCACCCTATCTCTCCTCTTCGAATAAGGATTGAAGAAATTACGCGTTTGCAACCGCGGGAATAATCTCACTCTCCAACAAACAATGAAGAAATCAATTCAATTCATATAATGTCTAACAATTATAAATGGTAATGTGGAAGCACGAAGATCACTAAGGACTTTTCGGTTGAAGCTTGGTTAGGTTAACAAACAAGGGTCATTTCTAAGGCCATTGAAAACGAAATTGCCGATGCAAAAGAGACATTCACTGTACATTATTCACACATCTCAACTTCGTTCCATTTGTTTCTCATTTGAAACCTTCACAACTCTTATTTCACAACTCAATTTTTGTTTTTCACTATTTTTCTTCCAAGCAAGCATTCATTTTCATTTTCTCTATTTTTTCTTTTCTTTCACATCATATTTACAAAACAGATGTTTCTCTTTTCTATATTTTCTATATTTTTTTTTATATGCTTGCTCGGTTTTTCAAGAGTTGTGGCACTTACCGATTCTCATTTTCGTTCTCCCCAACTTATTTCTTACTCACCCTAAGTGAATGCTCTTGACTTTTTACGGCAAAAGAACAATTATCAAAATTTTCCGGGATTCAAGAAAAAAAGATTTTTGAAATCTCGCTTTATTTCAAGCTGAGATTCAACTGTTTAAGCTCAAAGGGGTTAACGAATACTCTATCTGCTCACAGGTAAGTTGTATTTGGATCTGGTTGTGCTCGATAGAAAACAAGTGCCTTGATCATTTCTAATTGCTTCCACATATTCACAATAATAAAAGACAAAGCATGAATCAAATGAATCAACAAAGCTTATTAGAATCCAGCATTTAAGTGTACAATGGAGGTTTCCTCACAATTTGTGGTTTTAAGTCCTAGATGAAACATTCATTCAATTATGTTGCAAAAAGACAATATTCAATTACAAAAAAGAGTAAAGTTCTTAATGCATTCTAAAATTCTAGCCGGAGGTAACCATGTACCTTAGCATTATTCACTTGTTTATTTTTATCATTGCCATCCAAGCTCGGATGCACCTTCATTGGATACTTCTTTGAGGAGCAACCAATCTAGAAGGTTTGACACTCAACCAACCAAAAATTTATTAAAACAAAAGAAATTTAAAACATAAATAATAACATTACTTCAAAATTTAAAATTGTGCATGGGGGACAAAACACCCCAAAAGTACATAACCAAAATCAAAATACATAAATCTGAAAATACAATAGAAATAAAACATAATATGAAAAATAAAATAAACTTAGCCCTCCAAGGACTCATCACCCTCATCACTACCGGCTTCAGAACCGGTAGCCTCATCATCATGAAAGGCATCGTTCTAAGGTACATGCAAATCTACACCCACATGCAAAACCTAATGCACTCATTCCCCTAAATTCACCCTAAATGACATATACTTCAGAAATTTACAATGTGAAAGCATAAAGTAATGAGAAGGGGCAAACCTGGTTTGAGATCTGTAGAAGTTAGAATGCACAATGATGGTTGCAATGTAACAGGCGGGGTTGTAAGTGAGATGCAAAGTGAGAGAGTGCGTGTGAGTTCTGGAGTTCAGAGTTATAAAAAGAAAAATGGTACTTGGGCCCAAAAGAGTGGCCTGCTGAGCATTAAATGATTCTGCCACGCAGGGCTCGCTGCTGCTTCGCCTAGCGAGCAGCTAGCGAATCCGCTCGCTACTGCTTCGCCTAGCGAACATCTAGCGAGCATGACAGCATTTGCTTTTTTCTAAATAGCATTCCTGGTACATTCAACAAGGTTTAACAATTGGAATCCCAATACGACACCACAGAAAAACTGTAAATACTTACAATGTTGGGGTGCCTCCCAACAAGCGCTTGTTTAACGTCGGATAAGCTCGACGGTTTGATGCTCACAGAGGAGCATCCAAAGAAATAGCACAGCTCTCGCGATCCACATGACCGCCGAGATAAACCTTTAAACGTTGGCCAGTGACGGTCCAACTCTCCTTCTTTTCCATGTCCTCAATGACAATAGCTCCGTACTCCTTAACTTCTTTGACCCGAAATGGCCCGGACCATTTTGATTTCAACTTTCCGGGGAATAACTTCAACCTGGAATTGAACAATAGGACCAACTGTCTGGGCACAAATTCTTTCTTTCGAAGCTTTTTGTCATGATATTTTTTTACCTTCTCTTTGTACAACCAACTTGAGTGATATGCGGCATTGCACATCTCTTCCAACTCGAGCAGTTGCACCTTCCTTTTCTCACCGGTCAAATCCTTTTCAAAATTTAAAAATTTCAGAGCCCACAAGGCTTTGTGCTCCAATTCGACCGGCAAATGGCAAGTTTTACCAAACACCAATTGAAAAGGAGTGAGCCCAATTGGAGCTTTAAAGGCGGTACGGTATGCCCATAACGCTTCATCCAATTTTTGTGACCACTCTTTTTTCGAATTTGACACAGTTTTTTCAAGAATTCTCTTAATCTCACGATTAGAGACCTCGGCTTGACCATTAGCCTATGGGTGATACGGAGTTGCCACTCTGTGTGATACACCGTAATGTTTTAAAATGCTTTCCAACGGTGCATTACAAAAGTGTGACCCTCCGTCACTTATCAACACTCGGGGGGTTCTGAAACAGGAAAATATGTTTTTCTTCAAAAAATTTATTATCGTTTTCGCATCCGCCCGAGGTGAGGCAATCGCCTCAACCCACTTAGAAACGTAATCAACTGCGACAAGCATATACTCGTTACCATAAGAGGGTGGGAATGGTCCTACAAAATCAATGCCCCAACAATCAAATACTTCGACCTCTTGGATGTTTTGGAGAGGCATCTCGTCTCTCTTACCAATCCCACCGCTTCTCTGGCAACTATCACAACTTTGCGCATGGGTATGTGCGTCTTTGAAAATAGTGGACCAATAAAATCCTGACTGAAGGATTTTAGTGGTCGTTCTCACCCCCATTATAGTGTCCGCCGTAAGGCGAGTTGTGACAATGCCAAAGGATGCTCTGCGCTTCATTGCCAGTAACGCATCTCCTTAAAAGGTTATCACTACCCAACTTAAAAAAGTACGGGTCATCCCATACGTAATACTTGGCATCCGAAAGAAACTTCCTTTTTTGGTTCGAAGTTAGGTCGGGAGGCACAAAACCACTAGCCTTGTGGTTCGCAAAGTCTGCAAACCACGGCCTAACTTGAATTTTGAAAAGTTTTTCATCAGGAAACTCTTCCCGGATTTACTTCTCTGAAGCAGTAACCTCCACATTAACTAAGCGAGATAAATGATCCGCCACCAAATTTTCCGATCCTTTCTTGTCTTTGATTTCAACATCAAATTCTTGCAACAAGAGGATCCAACGGATGAGCCTTTGCTTTGAATCCGGTTTGGTGAGCAAATATTTAATCGCCGAGTGGTCGGTATACACTACGACTTTAGACCCTATAAGATAAGACCTAAACTTTTCAAGCGCATACACTATCGCAAGTAATTCTTTTTCAGTGGTGGCATAGTTAATTTGAGCCTCATTAAGAACTTTACTTGCGTAATGTATCGCATGAAAATTTTTCTCTTTTCTTTGGCCTAATACCGCTCCGATTGCATAGTCGCTCGCATCACACATTAGCTCAAAATTTAAATTCCAATTTGGAGCAACTATAATTGGAGCACCAATTTTTATTTCAAAGTCTCAAAAGCTTGCAAACATTCATCGGTTAAGAGAAATACCTGGTCCTTAGCTAGCAAATTACTCAAAGGCTTAGCTACCTTTGAGAAGTCTTTGATAAAGCGCCGATAGAACCTGGCGTGCCCCAAAAAGCTTCGGATTCCCTTCACATTCACCGGAGGAGGTAACTTTTTAATCACTTCAACCTTAGCACAATCAACTTCAAGCCCTCTTGAAGAGACTTTATGGCCAAGCACTATCCCCTCGGTCACCATGAAGTGGCACTTCTCCCAATTAAGCACAAGATTGGTCTTCACACATCTTTCAAGCACCATTTTCAAATTTTCCAAGCATAAACTAAAGGAACCACCAAATACCGAGAAGTCATCCATGAAGACTTCCATTGTTTTCTCAATAAGGTCGGCAAAAATGGCTTGCACACATCTTTGGAAAGTCGTCGGTGCATTGCACAACCCAAAGGGAATTTTTCGGTATGCGAAAATTCCAAACGGACATGTGAAAGCCGTCTTTTCATGATCGGTCGGGTCAACCGCAATTTGGTTATACCCGGAATAGCCATCCAAGAAACAATAGTATTGTTGCCCCGAGAGTCTTTCGAGCATTTGATCCATGAACGGGAGTGGAAAATGATCTTTTCGAGTTGCGGTATTCAACCGCCTATAATCAATACACATTCGCCACCCCGTTGCAACTTTAGTAGGGATCAACTCATCCTTGTCATTTCGGATCACGGTAATTCCACCTTTCTTCGTAACCACATGCACAGGACTAACCCATGGACTATCCGAAATCGGGTAAATCATTCCCGCATCCAACAACTTGACAACTTCCTTTCTAACAACCTCCTTCATAGTAGGATTTAAGCAGCGTTGTGGTTGAGCTACCAGCTTAAAATCCTCTTCCATTAAGATCTTGTGCATGCAATAGGAAGGACTAATTCCTTTGAGATCAGAAAGAGTCAAACCCATGGCTTCTTGATTTTTTTCAGCACATTGATCAAACGGGCTTCTTCATCATTTGACAAAAGGTTGCTTATGATGACCGGCTTTGCTTCGGTCTCATCTAGGAATGCATACTTCAAAGTAGAAGGTAACATTTTCAATTCAATGGGCGCTTTTTCGTCATTAACCTCCTTCTTCAAGTCTTCCTCCTCAACTTCCCACGGTTGTAGTTCGTTTAAACTATCAAGTTCCCTTAAGCATTCATCAAGAGCTTGCTCTTCTTCAACTGTGAAAACTTCAAATGAGTCATCAAGAGCTAACTTCATAGGAGATATCTCATGAATATGCTTAGAAACCTCCAAAATTGCCTCTTCGATCACATCGATGCGAAAGCTATCACTTCTATCTTTTGAATGCTTCATTGCTTCGAATAGATCGAAAGTAACTTCTTCATTTTGGACTCTCACCTTCATCAAACCGTCGTCAACGTCTATCATCATGCGCGCGGTTTTCATGAACGGTCGGCCCAGAATGAGCGGAGCATCATCATCCTCTTCCATATCAATAATATAAAATCGACCGAGAAAAAGAATTTGTCGACTTTAACCAAAACATCTTGGGCTACGCCATGAGGATGGGTAGTCGACTTATCGGCCAATTGCAAAGTCATCCGGATGGACTTAATTTCAATGTTGCCAAGCCTCTTTACAATAGACAATGGTATAAGATTAATGCTTGACCCCAAATCAATTAGTCCTTTTCCGACATAGATATCACCAATTTTAACCGGCAAAGTAACTCGTCCCGGATCAACCTCTTTTTTCGGAAGCGTCCTTTGAATGATTGCACTACAGCTCGCATCTAGGACAATGGTCTCCGGTTCCGTATACCTCCGCTTTTTTGTAAGTATGTCTTTCATGAATTTGGAATACTTGGGCATTTGCTCCAATGCTTCGGCAAACAGAATGTTGATTTGCAGTTGTTTGAAAATATCCATGAACCGGGCGTAATGCCGTTCATTCTCCCTTTTTGATGGAGCATGTGGATAAGGAAGGTTTTGGATTGGAGTAGCGCTCGCTACCTCCTTTCCTTTAGCAACTCTAGAACTTCTTGCTCTTTTCTTTTTCACTTCCTCCACCATTACTTCATCACTCTTATTTTTCTCAATTTCCACACTTTCTTTCTTTTCAACTTCACCATTCTTTTCGTTCTTTTCAACTTCATCATTCTTTTTATTCTTTTCAACTTCTTCCTCACTCCACTCCCCCACTTCACCATCAATATTATCCTCCAATATTTCCTCCTCATTTTTTTTATTTTCCTCTCTTTGTTCACTCTCATCTCTTTTTTTATTCTCACTAATCAACTCCCTTCCACTTCTCGTCGTGATCGCTTTACAATGCTCTTTAGGATTTGTTTGCGTGTTCGCCGAAAAAGATGGACCGGGTTGTTGTTCCGCTAGTTGCTTAGCAAGTTGTCCAACTTGAGTCTCGAGATTTTTGATTGTCGTATCATTGCTCTTTTGATTAGCCATTGACATTTGCATAAATTGTGTCAATGTCTCTTCTAACTTTGAAGTTACGACCAGCGGTTGTTGAGGTTGATAAGGATTTTGGGGAGGGTTTTGACGGCTAGAAGAACCACCCCCATAACCTTGGTTATGGTAATAGTTACTCTCAGGTTGGAACCCTTGATTCCCTTGGAAGTGTTGTTGTTGATTTTGAGGATGTGGTTGATAAGGTTGTTGTTGTTGTTGTCTCGGTTGGTAGTCTCGTTGGTTCGCCATGTAGTTTACTTCTTCGAACCCGGGAGGTGGACAAAATCCGGTGTCATGCTCACCTTTGAAAAGCTCACAACAAGCTATTTGTTTAGCTTTTGAAGGTTCTCTCAACTCTTTTATTTGCTGCGTTAAGAGTTCCACTTGTTGTGAAATGAGTTTGTTTTGGGCAAGAATGGCATCGTTCGTCCCAAGTTCAAGCACTCCCAGCTTCTTCAAAGAGTTGCCTCTACTTTGAATTTGGAGATCATTTAGAGCCATTCGATTTATGATATCTGTAGCTTCTTCGGCGTTTTTAGACAATAAAGAACCACCCAAGGTAACATCCAACAAAGTCTTGCAATTTGGTTGAAGTCCATTTTTGAAAATATGGATTTGAGTCAATTCATCAAAACCATACCCTTTACATTTCCGAAGCATGGATTTGAATCTTTCCCACGCCTCATTTAATGATTCGTTGGTTCCTTGTGAAAACACTGAGATGGCCGTCTTGGATTCCATGAACCGGTTGTGGGAGAAAAATCTTTCGATGAACTTCTCTTCCAACACGTTCCAATCTATCATGACGGCAAGTGTTTGATCTAAGTACCAATCTTTTGCTTTGCCGAGCAAAGCGTGGGGAAATAATCTTTTGAACAACGGTAGCTCTTGAGCTTGATCAACTCCGGCCGCCAATGCTATCTCGTAAAATTTGGTGAGAAAAGCAAAGGGATCTTCATGGTCCATTCCGGTGAATGGACTTCCATATAGTAAATTAAGAGTTCCCGTCTTCATCTCGACTTGCCTTCCAGTGTGGTTGGCAAACTGAGCAGTATTCCTTGGACTGTTTACACATGGAGTGGAAATGGGCGGTGGTTGTGGTGGTTCCATGATAGGTATGAACGGTGGTGGATGTGTGGTAGAAGAACTTTCTCCTTGTTCTTGTCATTGTCTAGCTTGTTGCCTCCTTCGTCTCGTTCTGCTATTCAGCCTCCTTGCGGTTCTTTCGATCTCGGGATCAAAAAGAAGTTCGTCCACAGGAATCTGCCCTCGCATAAAACGAAAGCTGCACACTAAACCAAACAAATTACAAGCACAAGTCAAAAATTCGAAAGCTAAAAATTAAGCAACTATTGCGATGCTCGCAATATCAATTCACAATCCCCGGCAACGGCGCCATTTTGTTGATTGTAGTTTTAAGTGTCGGGTTTTTGTTATCGTCTCCACAGGGATTGTGAGATATCGCCGCCGTTCGACAGTTGTTTCAATTCTTAACTCGTAGTAACAAGGGGGTTTTGGTTTTAGTCACGGTATCTTGCATAAAAGTGTAATAAAATGCGGTAAAAGTTTTGGTTTTAATATTTGAGAAATATTGCCAAAGTTAGGGTTCGACGATCACTTTGCATGTATATGTTCGATCAACAATACTTATAAACTCCTTTAGATGATAAACTATTTCACAAAGTCCTCCCAATGTGTTTATCTCTAACACACATTGTGAGTTTTCCCATTTTGATTCATTGTTTATCTCTAACACAATCTATCAAAATGACAACTTTTTGGTTCAACCTTATGGTGAACAAAATCATTCATTACTATCTCTAGCTAACAAACAAGATTGGATGAAAACCTAGGTAAAGAGTTGGTAAACATCTCTCGATCATAAACCAACACAAAGAGTTTTCAATAAAACAAAGTTTTCACCATATATTCATCATTAAAGAGTTTACAAATGAAGATCATCTCATATACACACAAAGCTTATGACCATCTACATCTAACCTTGACAAAATGAAGAACTTAGCTATTCATTTTCATGGTAGCTTGGTCAACAAGTTTCGGAAGAAGGTTGACCAACATCCGAGTCGAATATTCGAGATTGGATGGGAATCCACCTTCTTTTTGTGAAAGATTGTTAAGAGATAAAGAGAAATGATTTCAGTTGGCGCCGCGAACTCTCTTTTGCGCCGCGAATTTAGCAGGAAACATAGAAAATGCGTTTTTGACCGTTAAATACCTTCTGGACCTCCGATTTCGATTCCGTAAAAAGTCTCATTCTCAGAATTCAACGAACTACAATATTTTCAATATTACAAATTCATTCTAACCACAATTTAAATTTTATTTCATCATTCTAAACATCATTCAATTAATTTCTAACATTTTCAAAGCAAGGAATCCAATCACAACATCAAAACCCAACAATATCCTCTAACAACCATTACCCACATAAAACCCATCATTTTCATAATTATAGGAAATGATAACTCACACCCTTACCTTAGAGATGATGATTGAGTTACTCTATAGTGTTCTAGCAAGCTTGGGTTGATCAAAATGATGCTCTTCTTCTCCAATTTCCTCTTCCTCCTCCAAACCCTAACTTTTCTCTCTTTTCTTCTCTTTTCTCCTCCTTCTCTCTACTTCTTTCTATTTCTCTTCTTTCTATTTCTATTCTATTTCTATTCTTTGTTTTAATTAAATAAAAACTAACTAATGGGCTTAATTGTTACACCTCCCTTAATTACTATATATACCACTAGGCCCAATAGCTATTATACCACAATTCTCATAATTAAACTCTAATAATATATTAACACACAATAAAATATTTTACCGAAATAATTATAAATCAAACATTATAAAAATAATAATAATAACACTTAATAAAAATCGGGGCGTTACAACTCTCCCCCACTTAAATATTTCCGTCCTCGAAAATTACCTCATTTGAATAACTCGGGGTAGGAGTCGCGCATCTTGTTCTCCAATTCCCATGTCGTGCTTTCTCCGACTGCACCAATCCAAACAACCTTCACCAAATCAATTTCCTTTCCCCGTAGGGACTTCGTCTCACGACCTTCGATCCTCAAAGGCATCGTCTCAACCGTAAGGTTATCACGCACTTGAATATCATCCATTTGAATCACATGAAACGGATCCGGAATATACTTCCTAAGTTGAGACACATGGAACACGTCATGCAAATTCGAGAGGTTTGGCGGTAACGCCACTCTATAAGCAACTTTTCCCACTCTACTCGTAATTTGATACGGTCCAATGAAACGAGGAGTCAACTTCTTAGCTTTCAATGCTCGTCCAACACCAGTCGTAGGTGTGACTCTTAGAAACACATGATCACCCTCTTGAAATTCCAAATCTTTTCTCCTCTTATCATGATAACTCTTTTGCCTACTTTGAGAAATCTTCATCTTATCCCGAATCATCTTAACCGTCTTGGTAGTTTCTCGAACAATCTCGGGTCCAAGTACCACACTTTCACCAGATTCATGCCAACACAACGGAGTCCTACACCTCCGCCCATACAAAGCTTCAAAAGGCGCCATCCCAATACTTGAATGGTAACTATTGTTGTAAGTAAACTCCACCAACGGAAGGTGAGTATCCCATGAACCTCCTTGTTCAAGAATACACGCCCTTAACAAATCTTCCAACGATTGGATAGTCCTCTCCGTTTGACCATCCGTCTGAGGATGATACGCCGAACTCAACCTCAACTTGGAACTTAAAGCTTCTTGCAAACTCTTCCAAAATTCTGAAGTGAACCTCGGATCTCTATCCGAAACAATACAAAGAGGAACACCGTGCAGCTTCACAATAACATTGGTATAAATCTCCGCCAACTTCGACACCGGATAACTTATGTTAATAGGAATAAAGTGAGCCGACTTCGTAAGCCTATCAACAATCACCCAAATAGCATCACATCCTCTAGATGTATTCGGTAAACCCATCACAAAGTCCATGGAAATGTTATCCCACTTCCACTCAGGAATTTCTAACGGTTGCATCAACCCCGCAGGTTTCTGATGCTCCACCTTTGATTTCAGGCAAGTCAACACGCTTACACGAACTGAGCTACTTCACGCTTCATTCCCGACCACCAAAATAATCTTTTCAAATCTTGGTACATCTTAGTCGCTCCGGGATGAATACTCAAATTACTCCTATGGCTTTCTTCCAAGATCATCCTTTTTAAATCCACATCATCGGGAACATAAATCCTATCACGAAACCTCAACACACCTTGTGCATCCAATTTGAAATCCTCATTCTCAGATTGTCCGAGTCCAATGATCACATCAACAAGTTTCATATCCAACTTTTGAGCCTCTCTAATGCTATCAAGAAAATCATTGTTAATCTTTAACATACCCAAAATCACACTTCTTGGTGTCACCTCGATCACTAAGCTCATATCTCGGAATTTCTCAATCAACTCCAACTCTTTCATCATCAAGGTCGACATATGCAAAGTATTCCTACTTATAGCATCGGCCACCACATTCGCTTTTCCCAGATGGTAGTTCAACCCAAAGTCATAATCCTTTAGCAATTTCAGCCATCTCCTTTGTCTCATGTTTAGCTCTTTCTGATCAAACAAATACTTCAAGCTTTTATGGTCACTAAAGACTTCAAATCTAGATCCATAAAGGTAATGTCTCCAAATTTTCAAAACAAACACAACCGCCGCAAGCTCCAAATCATGCGTAGGGTAGTTCTTCTCATGAATCCTCAATTGTCTAGAAGCATAAGCAACCACTTTACCATTCTGCATAAGCACACCTCCTAATCCCATCTTCGAAGCATCGCAATAAACCACAAACGGTTCCTCGGGATTTGGCAAAATTAAAATCGGAGCTGTTGTCAACGTTTTCTTCAACTCAAGGAAACTTCTTATCTCGGTAACTGATGTAGGAGCTTCCCATTGCAACACCGCATCAATCTTCGATGGATCAACCACAATTCCGTCACTGGAAACAACATGACCAAGAAAGCTAACTTCTCTTTCTGGCGGTGCACTAGGAATCTCATCGGTAAAAACTTCAGGGAAATTGCACACCACTGGCAAGTCCGCAATTACAGCCTGACTCTCCACAGACAAGCTTGCCATCAACAAGAACACCAACGCGTCTTCTTCTATGAACTCCTTCAATTGTTTCTTGGATAACAATTCTGTTCTTCCCTCTTCTTCGGCAGAAGAAAACCTCACAGTGTTGTTGTAGCAATTAATATGAACATAGTTGGATTTCAACCAGTCCATACCCAATACTACATCCAACCCGACAAGTGGCAAACAAACAAGATCAACTACAAAATCTTTACCAAATATTGACAAGGGGCAACTCTTACACACAAGAGACGAAGATACCGTTCCCTTAACGGGAACCTCAACAATCATATCTCTACCCAAGGAAGACAAAGAAAGACCCAATCTTTCAACACAATCCGCAACAACAAAACAGTGTGTGGCACCGGTATCAATAATAGTAATTAAAGGAATGTTATTAATGAAACAAGTACCTCGAACAAGTCCATCTTCATTTATAGTCTGAGTTCCCGACAAAGCAAACACTTTACCACTCTCTTGTCCCCTCTTTGGCTTCTGACATTTAGCACTGATATGTCCTCCTTCCCCACAGTTAAAGCAAATAACATCCTTCTGCTTACAATCACGAGCCGCATGTCCCGGCATACCACCACAGAAACATCTCGTTTCACCAAGCCTACACACATTACTCGTGTGACCCGGCTTTCCACACTTGAAACAGATAACATTAGCAGAAGCATCTCCCCCACTTGTTCTTCGACCCGGAATCACTTTCTGTTTCCCTTTTCCAACCGGAGTTTCATATGGCTTACCACGGCTGTGTTTGCCCCTTCCTCTATTCTCAGACAAGATCTTATAGTGTGCATTGTTGTCCTCTTCAAAGATTCTACAACTATCAATCAGATCCGCAAAGACGCGAATCTTTTGATATCCCACAGCTTTCTTAATTTCCGGACGCAATCCATTTTCAAACTTGATGCACTTAGAGAATTCGGCATTCGCTCCATCATAGTGAGGATAGAACTTAGCCAATTCAGTGAACTTAGCAGCATACTCCGTGACTGACAAGTTCCCTTGCTTCAACTCGAGGAATTCAATCTCTTTCTTTCCTCGCACATCTTCTGGATAATACTTCCTCAGAAATTCTCTACGAAACACTTCTCAAGTAATCTCCTCGCCCGCAGTTTCCAACCTTAGACGAGTGTCCACCCACCAATCATCGGCTTCACCTGACAGCTTATGAGTTCCATAACGGATCTTTTGCACAAGAGTGCAATCCATCACTCTGAAGATTCTTTCAATCTCCTTCAACCAAGCCAAGGTTCCTTGCATGTGACTATTCACATGCAGGCGCCAAGAGCAAGGGCACCTCTTCCTTGCATGTGAATATTCACATGCGTGCGCCTAAGACTATGGATACTCTACTTTTGTCATTGCATGCAACCAATCACATGTTGCGTAGGTTGCAAACCTAGTAAGACCCCCTCATCTATAAATAAGCTTCAAATCACAATATCAAATCATCTCCAACACTAATCATTTATACTCTTTCTTTACCACACTCTTTCTCTGCCACACTCAAGCTCTGCAACATCAAATTATGTCTCTGTTGACTATGAGTGATGAACACAGAGGAACACTCGAGAATATCTCGACATTTGTATGTTATCACTCTCTTTTTACTTATTCCATTGTTAAGTCGTATACCTTTGTTATATATGTTTGTATTATATATTACTTCTTCTTATTGTATTTCTTACTTATGTGTTATTAGGACCCAAAGCATTTTCGATGCCGTGTACATGAATATGTACCCCACGATCCTTTGATAGAACCATATATTAGAGGACGTGGATTTGGAAATCTCCTCAACATTGTCTCATACTCGGAGGACTACAAGTTCATTCTTGCTTTGTTGGAGAGGTGGAGACTGTAACACCCCAATTCTACCCGTTGTAAATTCAATTAAAAATCAGAGTAAACAAATTTCACACAAAATTGAGGCATCACATATATCATTTCATCAACACTTAAACAAATTACACAACACGGCAATTGCGCAAGGATCCACTTAGTCCTTGTTAAATAATAAACAACAATGTATATGGATTCACCTAGTCCATATAGCAGCAATACACAAAACATCGCAACGGAAATCATTTAGATAATTAAGTTGAGTCGTACATTTACACATTCAAAAGAAAACAAGCAAACAAATGCCCATCACAACTATCATATACAATGATATACAAAAGGGCATTGTTACTATCAAAATCATGAAAAGCGTTCATTAACCCCTGAGTGTTACAATCCTAATCAGAGCAATGACGCCAAAAGTGTGCTACCACTATCCTCCTCTCAACGCGGAGCACCTGCACGTTACCAATATAAAGGTAACAGCCAACAACAAAAGGGTGAGATACTCAAATCATATAATCAAGATAATGATAAGCAATATATAAGTAAATTCGGAAAGTTAGAAATATTGTTACCACGTCGCACAATCCTTCACTTGAATGCTTATGTATTTAATCATAAACAAAGTCAATAATCATCCACAACATCAATGTTACATCATAGCATCTCATCACTTTAACATTTCATCAATCCATCATAAAACGTTACGATTCATCGCATCATCGCAAAATATCACCGCACATCATAAACCGTCACATAACAACAATTATCACAAAATGCGGAAATAAACATAACCAACATATGTGACTCAACTATGCAAATGTTATGCGGTACCGACTCGTCGCTTTGCCATCAAGGCCAAGGCTTTATGCCCACTTCGCTTTTGCCAAAAGGCCACGTCGCTTATGCAAATGTATGTGACTCCATGATAAATGATACACATACACCAAAATCATCATCGCATCAACATAACTCATCACAATGGCCGAAGCCCACGTCGCTATTGCCATTTAGGCCACGTCGCCATTCACATGCATAAAAGCATTCACACAACATCATATTCACCAACATTCATACATATGTTTATATATAAAACAAATGAGAATATTCATCACAATCAATTGTTTCATCATACAATCTCTTAGGTAATTCAACCTCATGCTATGTTTATTTACATCGCACACCTACACACTATAGTTAAGTGGTATTCCTCATTAATCAAATAAGCTTCCTACTATATCAATTATTAATCACTTTTCCAAAATAATCACTTATTAAAATAAGCCCTTATAATGGCCTATAAACATCAACAACATGTAGAAAATTTCATAAGCTTCACAATGCTTCGAACGGGGACCAAAACGGAGTTACGGTTCAAAAGTTATGACTTTTTGAAGTTTACAAAAGAATTCTGTTTTCAACTCAATTGGCGCCGCGAACTCTCTTTCGCGCCGCGAATTTAGCAGGAAACATAGAAAATGCGTTTTTGACCGTTAAATACCTTTCGGACCTCCGATTTCGATTCCGTAAAAAGTCTCATTCTCAGAATTCAATGAACTACAATATGTTCAATATTACAAAGTCATTATAACCACAATTTAACTTTTATTTCATCATTCTAAACATCATTCAATTAATTTCTAACACTTCCTAAATTCACAATTTGTGAAATTACTCATACTTTGATTCATCAACATAATATCATATTTTTCACAAGATACATCAACCCCAAACCATCAACAACAACACAACACACAATGTTATTTATCATTCTTCTAAACCTAACCCTAACATTTTGCAAAGAATTGATACATGTTCAATAATCACAAACAATCAACACTACATCAAGAACACAAACAACATTTTCAAAGCAAGGAATCCAATCACAACATCAAAACCCAACAATATCCTCTAACAACCATTACCCATATAAAACCCATCATTTTCATAATTATAGGAAATGATAACTCACACCCTTACCTTAGAGATGATGATTGAGTTACTCTATAGTGTTCTAGCAAGCTTGGGTTGATCAAAATGATGCTCTTCTTCTCCAATTTCCTCTTCCTCCTCCAAACCCTAACTTTTCTCTCTTTTCTTCTCTTTTCTCCTCCTTCTCTCTACTTCTTTCTATTTCTCTTCTTTCTATTTCTATTCTATTTCTATTCTTTGTTTTAATTAAATAAAAACTAACTAATGGGCTTAATTGTTACACCTCCCTTAATTACTATATATACCACTAGGCCCAATAGCTATTATACCACAATTCTCATAATTAAACTCTAATAATATATTAACACACAATAAAATATTTTACCGAAATAATTATAAATCAAACATTATAAAAATAATAATAATAACACTTAATAAAAATCGGGGCGTTACAGAGACCCGAGACCCACACATTTCACATTCTTATCGGTGAGTGTACCGTCACACTTGAGGATGTATACATGTTGTTGGGTCTCCGTATAGATGGTAAGGCCGTGAATGGTAGAGTAAACCAGGACAACTCTATCTGCAACGAATTATTGGGTGCCCCTTTATGTGACGACCAAACTGAGGGAGAGTCATCTTGTCAAGCAAGGGGGCAAGGTATAAATTTAAAATACCTTAAACAATATTATGCGAGTATAATATTGTCCGAAGAATCAACCGAGTGCGAGAAAATAATTAAAGCTCGGTGATATATTATGATTTTATTTGGTAATTTTTTATTTCCAGAAAGTACAAGTAATTCAGTAAATATTATGTATTTACCGTTGTTACGCCATATTAATAAGGTAAGCACATATAGTTGGGGTTCAACTGTGTTGGCCCATCTATATAGTGCAATGTGTAAAACTGTAAAAAAGAATACTTGTACATTTTTTTCATGTGCGTATTTGCTACAAGCATGGGGTTGGTTAAGAATGCCGTCACTCGCCCCGATAAACGAGAACCTATTCATGTTCCCGTTTGCAACAAAGTAAGTGTAACACTTTACCATTTAATTAATTATATTTTATATTATAATTAACTGTAAATAATATTTTTCATTTTTTTTATCTAAGGTGGTCAGTAAGGGGGATGAACTACAATAGGTGTCTGAAACATATTATTGTAGTCTATCGCAATCTATTGGACCACATTGGACTTGACGATGTAATACTCCTACACAACTATATTTTAATTAAAAAATACTTATCAAATTATTTATCATCTAATCGTGTCATATTATTTTATAGTTTATCTGGAGGCCATATCTGGGTCTTGATCATGATGTGAACCATGACGATGTTGCAGTTTGGACAACAAAGACACCGATTATTCGGTTCACTACTGTGGAAATACACCAGAGTGACCGGGTCAAACTGCAGTTCGGCATGCAACAACAGATTCAAGAACCTCTCACGTGTTTGGGGAATTGACATCAAAAGAGAGTTGATGCACAATGGGATTATTCAGACTGGAGAGACTTTGCAAAAGAGATGTGTCGTCAATAGAGGAATCAATGACAACACATCTTAAACGAATCAGTCATCCATGGTGCAAGACCAACTCAACAATATATGGTATGGTTTAGGTCAGTAACAACTCAACAATTTGTGTCTGGGTCGCGGTATTTGATGGATCCACGCCAACTAACTTCGTCATCGTACGCCCCACAACAATTCTCCGTCCAACACCAATGTAAAACCACCCAAACCCAACAACCAACCTCACAACATCAACCTACCACATACACACAACAACCAAACACCCAACCTCACAACCCATTCATGCCATCCACCCAACAACCAACCATCCAACGTTGCAATCCATTCATACCACCCACCTAACCACAAAACCAAGAATCAAACCATACCCACCAACAACCATACGATGCAACCACAACCGTCTATAGCCCAGATGATTCATATGGGTCACTTCATCGTAGCCCCCCACCAATGACCATTCAAACATCTCATCACCAAAATACACAGCCATTGTTTAACTATAGTACGCCCCATGAACCATTGTTTTGTTTCCAAAACGATTTAATGTCCCAATCTGGGCAACTATACCGTCCGTAATCCACCCAACCCCTTCAACCTAACTACGATGACATGGGCACCGAACTCCATTACGGAAGCGTCGTTGGCCAGAACCCCTTTGAATATTGGGAACAAATGATGACACATATGTCAAATACCGCTGAAACATCCGCCAGACCTTCACACCAGCCATCATTCGATCAGGTCAGCACACAAAGACCCCAAACACCTCAAGAAAATCGTGGGAGACCTCGGAGACAAACTAACGCACATGGATGTGGAACAGGAGGACGTTTCGATCGGACCGACCATTAAATTTGTGTCAATCCCATGTAACATTTATTATATCATGAATAAATTTTTTTTACATTATTTTTTATTATTTGATAAATAAAAAAAATAAAAAATAAAAACCATTAAACTTTTAAAAAAAAATACAAGGGTGTATGCGCTAGATGAATTGGCGCATACACCACAAGCACCATGCAGGCGCCAGAGGCATTGACGCCTCCTCATGAGGGCCAATGCATGCGCCAAGAGCATTGGCGCCTCCTCATGAGCCTACCAATGCAGGCGCCTCCTCATGAGGCTACCAATGCAGACGCCAATGCCTTGGGCGCCTCCTCTTGGTCTATTAAAGATGCGTCGATTCATCTAGCGCATCCTTTTTTAAAAGTGGTTATTTTGGAACTTTTTTTAAAAAAAAATTGGTTATTTAAAAAAAAATCTCATAATGAAGTCATAATATATCTTTTTATACATTTTTTCTTATGTCAGACACAGTTGTGCAAGAATAATTAATTGTATGGCAAAGAATTTGAGACTACAATATTTCATTTATCATATTAATAAATTAATAATATATTTTTCTTATAGATATTTTGTGTAAGGATATTAATTGTATGAAAACAAGTTTAAAATTACAATATTTCATTTATTCACTATTAAAATGATAGAATTTTATTAATAATATTACTTGACAAAAAAATATTACTCTTATTTACCTTTTTAATTTATGTTTTTCACTCCATTAATAAAGATTAATTTTAAAAAAAATTCATGTCTTTATTTTCATACACAATATGATACGAGCTCAGAGTCCATTTTATGTTATTGGACCTAATGAGGATTGAGGCCTAGTGTTGACAAATAGTTAAAGAGGTAGAAAACCATTAATATTTAACTTGTTACCCTTAAAATTAAATCTGACATACCCATTGCGTATAAAACGACAATATTATTTTTGCAAAATTACTTCACTCATTTCTCAAATTTACAGGATTTAGGCATACTTTTGAGAAGTCTAGAACGATATAAGAAATTTTGAAGAAACTATGGAAAATTTAAAAAACAGTATGTTTTATACCGTAAATGTCAAAATTTCTGGGATTTTGTATCTGAAATTCAAAATTTTCTGGTATTAATCCAAAAATTTAATTGATAATTTCAAAAAAAAAAATTACAAAATCCCATTGGGTTTTCCGAAAATTTTAGAATTTCCGAAAGTTATAAACACTTTACTTTTTATCGGAATTTCTGAAATTTTTGGTATGGATAAAAACTTTGTTTTTTACCGAAAATTCTGAAATTTCTGGTAGTTGCTAATTTTTTTTTTAATTTTTCCTTCTTTTGCAGTGAAATATAGAGGCAGGGACGACACTATTGAAGGCAGAGCTATTGATAGAGCAACAAACCAGGCTAGGGCTGCTGAGTCTGAGTCTTCTCGGATACAGATTGGACGAGTGGTTCAAACTGGTTCATACTAGAAACGGTTGGCTGAGCAGGATCAATTCCACACACCTCGTAGCACTTGACGCCATGAAAACTAACGGTTGACCGATTCATTGACCGATCGATGCTTACTAAATATGCAGACCATGTGGCGTTGTGACTATGGCAGGGTGAGGTACATGTCTTTTATGTTTAACTTTAATTTGTTTATTATTGTGCCATGAAAACTAACTGCAAATATTTTTTATATTTGTTTGTCACAAGACTGTCCCACACTAAAGGTGACTTCGCACGGGTCGAAGCTGAAGGACTTCCCAAAGATTTTGATGACTGAGAAGATCAGCCAGATTGTATGGGACTTCAAGCTACTTGATTTTGTCCACTTCTCTTAACATGCTTGACGCGTCACTACTTACTGCGTCTGTTGAGCGATGGCACAAGGAGACATCTTCACTTCATCTTCCGTTTAGGGAGATGACTATCACTCTGGATGATGTCTCATATTTGTTCCATCTTCCTATCGGTAGCAAATTCTGGACGACTCATGTTCTTAGCATGCCGCTTGTATGTATGACTGCTACACGATATTTAGGAGTTTATAAGATGGACGTGCAGAAGGAGTTTTCCTTTAACATGTGCGCTCACCTTCGTATGTCTTGGCTTTGGCAGACGTACGACGAGCTTGTAGTGGCTGGGAGTTATGAGGTTGTCGCTAGGGTGTAGATGCAACATCTAGTAACGTGTACTCTCTTTCCAGACAAGTCAGGTGTTTATATCGATGCCCGATACGTGTGCCTATTCAGTAGCCTCGATGTTACCAATTGGGCTTGGGGTTGTGCTGCATTGACCATCTTGGATACAACACTTTGAGTGATGACATTATTTGAGACTAGACAACTAGATGGTTATTTGAGTCTGTTACATGTATGCTTGAAATTATTATTTGTTGTTGATTTCTTATTTAATTGTTACAAATAACATTTCTTATGTCTGTGTTTTGATATCAGCGTTAGATACCATCTGTGACGGGAGGGTGCAACATTCCCTAGTGGGGACCCTACGATCGAGAGATGGGAGGGGAGGCAGTCACATTCGGGTGGTGTTGCTGAGTACAGGAGGAGGCTTGATACGCTGACTGTAGATGATGTGATATGGACACCATACACTGATCATAGAGTCCACCGTGAGTTCGAGGAGTCTTCATTATATTTAGGTTATATGCGATGAGAGACCATGGTTGCTAGACATTTGCCTGATAGGTGTCTGCGACAGTATGGTTATGTTCAGAGTATCTCACGACCAGTTCCAGATATACCATTTGTGGGCATTGATTGGTGGTTTTAGAGTAACTTCATCAACTTCAGTCATGTCATTATAGATTGAGCAGTTAGGGTTCATCACCCATCACAGTGTGAGGATGATTACTTAGAGTGGTACCTCACTGTAGCACACCCTCGCATCATTCCATCTATTGAGGATATATGTGATGTTGGGCCTTCTAATGTTGGGGTACCTATTGATGACGTGCCTCCGCCTCCTCCTACAGTTAATGTCGATGACCAGCAGCGCCTTCAGATGATTGTAATTATTATGGATAACCTCATGGGTTTGATGAACCTAGATGGAAAGGTTTATACTAGATTAGCTCGGACTGTACACATAGCCTGTGGAGACCTATTTAGACATCTTTTATATATTATATATTATTTATATATTACTCAAACATCTACATTAGAAATTTTTTTTATTAAATAATATTTTTGATCTTTCATACATGCAACATCAACATAAACTAACATTTGATAAACGATTACATAACTTAAAGATAACTTAAAAAACAACGATAAATAAGAAAACCTAGACATTACCAGATGATTCTAGATGTTTCATCATCTTTATTATGTCGTTGACATACCTTTTAGCATCTAACTCGATCAGCCCCTTTGTTATCCTACGACAAAATGGTCTCAACTTATCCTTCACATCTTCATCCATCTTCAACTCAATAAGGTTGTATTTCACCCTCCTGCCAGTATCAATCCAATCTTCATAAAACTCAATCTTTCTCACCTTTCTGTTTTCAGTATCGACCAACAATTCATTCAACTTGGACGTTAGACCGGAGAGAGATGTAGTGTCATCTGAAAGTCGGAACTCTACAAGAGGTGAAACTCTGTTAAAGTACATTTCTGACTTAATCAAAAATTGAGGAAGAGACATTTTTATATGTTTTTATCAAATAACAAGTGAACCCCCTATTTATACAATTTTGCTTTTATTCTGGACCACACAAAATTGTCAGTGCAATCACAATCATCCAAAACTGTCAGCAAAACCCCGAGCGTTTAAAATTTCAAACAAATAACACTATAAAAAATTTCACTTTGGTTGAAATTTCTGGTATCAACTAGTAAATTTCAATTTTTCGAAATTATTTGGAACATACCAATTTTTTTGAAATTTATGGTATATACCATAAATTTACAATACACTACCAAAAAATTTGTTCGTACCAGAAATTTTATTTTTGTCTATCAGAAATTTCAAATGTAAATTTCATTAAAATTTCAATAATAGACAATTTTGACAATATGAAAGTATAGGAGGTATCAAATTTAATTAGGAGGGTGTCAAATTAAATGCTGGAAAGCTATCTATTTGGATGCAAGACTTTGCCTAATTAAGTCATTACATTGTTGTCGCCACTTGCTATTTTAATTTTATTAATATAATAGAAGCTTCCACAAGAATGTCTCAGATTAACACTTGGTACATGATATGTAAATATATGAAATTGTTTGAAGGAATTACATCGTTTTATAACCATTTTATCTAAATAAAAGGCGTGCATTTTCCCCATTTACTATTGGATTCTAACCATATCTTTTATTGTGCTCTCTTTACCACAACCATCTCCTTGTATCAATCGATTGAAACGACTTCGAGTAACGTTTTAGCTCAAGGAAAGTAATGCCAGTGGCTTTTGAACATCAATTCACAACAATGGCGACATAAATTGCAAAACTCTTTGAGCATTATGTTACCCACAAACCTTTCAATAGTGGTTTTGTCTCTTTACACCCTTGCTCCCAAAGCGGTTAAGGTACGATTGTCCCCTTTTGATGGTTAGAATCCTTTTGATGTTCCTTAAGTGTGAATGGCAACATTAAGGAGTTACAAATTATGATTCTCATTAATTTAGATAGGTCTTGCAACATTATGCAACCATGGTTTATTTAGTTTCTTGGAATTCCAAATGTGGCACACACTCCCTTCTCGGTGATTGTGGTAAATGAAGATTCCATTCAATGTAATGGGTGATGTCACGATCTTCAGGTGAAATTTGCTGGACAAAATTTCAACATCTCATTTTTTATTTTACCTATTCATGGAGCATAGATAGTCTTATGTGTTGAATAGATACAAACTTTGGGTTCTTTCCTGGATAACTATTCAATTCCCTATATCCAATTTACCTATAACAACAAATCAATCACAATCATCGGGTCTCTTCTATGACCCTTATTGCAACATCTTTTGCTCAATTTTATAGCTTTCTATTCACCCAAGCCATAAATTATATCCATTCCCTCCATCCAACTTCCCTTGATAAACCCGACCCGAACACCACGATCAAAATAGAGTGCCTAGAAAATAATACTCTCACTGTTACAAAATATATTTTTAGTAACATCAATTTAATAACGCTTATAGTGTTAACCGTGATAATAGTTTATTTCTGGGAGCTTTTTATTTTTGGGTATTTACTAAAGGACATACCACAACGGTCAAATGAAAACCGTAGTGAAAGGTATACACAGTGAAATGATTCAAATCCCAGCACTAACAATTAGCCATTTATTGTGATAAAAATGTTATTGACAATGTATATCACCACTGTTTTTATTATCAACCGTGATTAAAGGTGATACGTATTTATATATTAAGTGAAATAATCTTTCGCTTAAGTACATAACAGCCGTCTCTTTCAAAACAAAACGCTAACAACTATTTCACTTGTCTCTCTCCAAACGAAACTCAAACAACTTTGTCACTCGTCTCTCTCATATGAAAACCCCAAAACGAAACCATAATATCAAATCTTAACCAATAGGTATTTACAAATTCATTTTCTCTACAGTTTTTTTCTTCAAAATTTGTTTCAATAGCTTCTTTCATGATGTATGAACTTTCTTCTTGTTTTGAAGTAGGAAGGGATACTTTTTTCAAAAAGGGTTTTCACTTTACACATGATATTTTTTCTTTCTTTCTTCAATTAGATAATGTTGATGATAATGATGATGGAATGATGATGACGATGACGATGACGCCGAAAATGCTCATAAGCTTTTCAAACACAATAACACTATTTCTAACTATGAATAAACTAATATCATCCACATCCGACTATTTTTCTGCCATGCCCCATTTTTGAAAAAAATAATCCATAATTACCCTACTTTGAAAAAAAGGTCCCAAAATACCTCATTTAAAGAGGGAGCTCGGCCATTGAATGACCAAGGATATTTTGTATTTTTTGTGTGGGGCCTTGACCAATGAAAGGCGGAAGATATTTATAACATAAAACTATATATATATATATATATATATATATATATATATATATATATATATATATATATATATATATATATATATATATATATATATATATATATATATATATATATATATATATATATATATATATATATTATATATATATATATATATATAGAGAGAGAGAGAGAGAGAGAGAGAGAGAGAGAGAGAGAGAGAGAGAGAGAGAGAGAGAGAGAGAGAGAGAGAGAGAGAGAGAGAGAGAGAGAGAGGAGAGAGAGAGAGAGAGACCCCTCAACCATTCAATGGCCGAGCTCCTTCTGGGTTGAATTTCGCTTCATGTCCTCGGCCAATGAATGGACGAGCGTGTTCAGAAAAGAGGGTAGTTGGGTAAAAAAAAAATCTTCAATTTATGATATTTTGGGATTTGATTTTCAAAAAGGGAACATTGTGGTTAAAAACTCTCCACATCCATCATCCCCACTTTGATTTTTTAAATGGGACCCACACAATTTGTTTATATTATACTACACTTTCACATTTTCTAAACAATCAAACTACATTTTTTAATATCCATACAATTCAATAGAAACTCTAATATGGGTCCCACCAAATCTTGCAATATACCCCACATTTATATTATATAAAAAATATAATTGAAACAGTTTAATTCAAATATATCAAAATTCATTAAAAATTATATATTTAAAATAAATCAAAATAATATATATGTGTGTGTGACGCAAATAATTTATTTAAAAATATCTTAAAAAGCATAAACGTTAAAATAAATTATTACTAGCACAAAATACAAGAAAAATATATATCTAAAATATTTTTTAATTATTATTATTCTCATGCTCATAACATATGTCCTATCAAATCTTGTTGAAGGTGTCAATGAATTTATTTATCAAGAACATTAATTCTTCTACGCATGAATTTTTGAAAATCAATATTAGAATCATTCGAGAATATTGTCGCGTCATTACTCAAATGATCATAAGAAAAATCAAAATTTCCACCATACGTGACGCATTAATCTTCAATAATCATGTTGTGTAATATGATACATTTATTCATTATATGCTGGAGTGTGTTTAAGTGTCAAAATCGTGTTGGATCACGTATGATCACAAATCAGAATCGGAGATCTTCAAATACTAGTTCAATATCCTTTCTTGCTCTTTATTAAGATAGAATCAATATTTAGACTTGAATGAAAATTATATTTCAAAATTAGACTATTTGTGAAGAAAAAATTATATTCCAATATTTAATGTATTCCAAAATTTACCGTTAACATATAGCCGATGGAATAATTTTCTTTCTGTTAGCAATATAACCGTAACTCCTTAATGTAGTGGACCAAGGTCTTTGCAGGTGCTTGTGTGAAAGCCTTGAATAATATAACGGTTTCAAAAGTCCAGAAACATCCTCGTAACACTTTTTCTGATGTGATTCGTCATTGAAGTTATATGATTTAGTCTTTATGGTATATAAAGAAAGAAATGAATATCCAGAATATTAATGTATGGGTCAAGTGATGGGTTGTGTACTATTACAAAAGACAAAACCTTAATCTTTATTATAACAATATTATTCTAATCAAATAATCAAACAATAATTATATATAAACAAATATGACAACTAATGCTAACAAGTAATCTAAGCTGAACTAAATCCCCCTATAACTCAATCAAAATAGAATGAGATGATTCTCTTGGGAAGCATTGACTATATTATGGTAACACAATTATCTTTTGTTAAATTATGTTGATTATGCAAAGACTTCAATTAAACACAATTTGAGTTGTTTTTTTAATGCTTATTCAAAAATTGGAAAACATGAAACATAGTGAAGATAATAGGGTGTTTTTTTTTTTAGAAGTTAAAATTGGAAATAAAAATAAAATATTTACTATTACAGAAAACACATTTTATTTCTGGTACGAAGGATTTTTATCTTAGTTCTAAAAGAGAGATAACTAATGACGACATGAAGATTTGTCACTTTGTTATTTGATTTTTGATTAATCGAAGGGATAGTTGATATGATCATTAATTTGATCCCCAATAATAATATTTTTATATTTTTAAAATTAACACCACACACCTCTCAATTTCTATCAAAAACAAAGGGGAAAAGATATATTTAAAAAAATATATATAAATTACAATGTTTACACATAATATTAAATACATTGCTTATATATATTATAATTAAAATATAAAGTTTCTTATGATATATTGTTTTGGTTTTAATGTAAACTAGATTAAGACTCGCGCGATGCGCGGTTATAAATTACATTTTATTTGTTTTTTTCTATTGAATTGTAATTATGTTAAGAATTATTACTTTTAATAAATATGATCGATAATTTTATATTACTAATAATTTATTATGAATTATAATTGAGACTTAGTAAATTATTAGTTGAAATATAGAGTTCTTATTTTAGACATTACTATCTAAATTTTTATTATACTTTCTACAATCAATATAAGAAACAAGTTGTGTAAATTTAAATCAATTTTTACAAATTATATATTCTTTTATGTAACAAATGCAAGAACATTGTTATTTTTCTTTAATTTATTTGTAAAACATGATATGAAGAATATATAATAGAAAATAAAATTGAAGTTAAAAAGTAATTATTAAATTAATATATTTTTTGCATTTGTCGGGACTTGAACCCGCGACCTCTAACATTATGTGATTGTATCTTTTGAGAAGTGAATATGAAATTTGGAAGATGCCACATATGAATAATGATGATGTGGCACAAATTATATTGAAGTGTCAACATGATAGTGCGTCTTTCAGATTTAATATATTATAATAGAAGTATAAATTTTTGACAAATCTGATTCATCATCGTCGTTGTTATTCTTGAAGAAGAACAAATCTAAAATTTGTTGCATACCCATTGCTTTTCAAGTTGATTAATTATGCACTCATCCAATTTCTGATATAACATAAAAGAAAATGTTAGAAACATATCATAAAAATTCAGTTAAAAGATAAGATATTATATAAAAACATTAGCATTGGAACAATTTTCTTTTGCATTTGCAATTCATCCTAGAGATCTTTCAAACTTCTTTAAATTTCACTATTTTCATGGAAAATGCTTTCATTATCAATGTTTAAATTTCACGAGATAGCGTCCAAGATATATAGTGGTGGTGTTCACATTCTTATCGGATGTAGATGGTTTCTTGTGGATTGATGTGTTAGAAATATCTTGAGCGTTGTTACTTTATGAATGTAGGACATTGATTCGTTGTAAGTTGACTGAATAACTATACCTTTCGATTCTTTTATAAAACCAAAGGGAAATGTTATTTCTTTTTTAATTAAAAAATAAAATAAAATATGGATTTTCCCCTCAGTTTTATAAAGGAACCGAGGTAATATATTAGTTGTAAAAAATGGTAAATGGTAAAAAAATTGAAAGTAACGCGTATTATTTATTTTTTTATGTTTTTTTTACCATTCACCACTTTCTTTGTGTTCTGCAATATTCAAAACAAAAATTTCTAGATCTTGTATTGTGAAATAACAATTTTTCTTGTAATTTATAATATTTTTAGGAATAAATTTCTCAATGTTGTCAACCGAGGAAAACAATAAATTATTTTCTTTGATTGACAACATTGAAAAGTTATTCAAAAATATAACAATGGTCTTGCAAGAGGTGGAAACAACAACAACAACAACAACAACAACAACAATACCATAATGTGATATAGATTGCAAGAGTAGAAAAAATGTTTTGTTCAAGGTTGGTGTTAGAAGAACAACATACAATAGAGAACCTTGAAGATTTTTTCTGTCTTGCAATTCATCATAAAACAATGGCGTACGAGTTTAGAGTAGCTATAGATGAGTTAGGTTTAGGGTAAAACTTAATGAACGAGTGATTTTATAGTAAAATCTGATTATCTAACCCCTCGGTTATTAAAGTAACCAAAGAAATAGATCGTTTAATTTATAAATAAAAAATAACATAAAAAGAAATACATTATTTTTAAAGAAATAAAAATATAAACTGCATTTGCTGAGAATCCAAGCATATGTCCTGAATTTGTTTTCACGGTTATATTCAACCACCGAGGGAATAGATGATATTTTAAAAATAAAAGAATAAAACATGATGCGTTCTAAAATTATACTTCGATTTGTTGTTGGTTGAAGTGAAAGTTTTGTCATAAAATGTATTATTCATAGTAGTGATTATTTCAAGCTAAGCAAGTCTTATAGTAAACCACCTTGTAAAGCTTCACGTTGAAGAGAAGAAAAAGTTCTACAACATCACAAGTTTGATTATGAAAGTGTGATAAAGAAGCTGGTGGAGTTTGGATGATAAAAACTTTGGAAGAATTTAATGGTTAGTTGGAGAGAACGATTGTTGAGGAATTTAAGGAGGTTTGTAACCCCCATAATTTAAAGCATTTTTTTTGTAGTCAACAATGATGTTGACATTAAGTGACGTAACGTGCAAGGTGGCGTGCTACGTCAGCTTCCGTTAGTGGAAGTAGACGACATAGGCTAAAAGTGTAGACAGTAAATTTTAGGAGGACCATTATTCGAAAGAAATTTTTATAGGAAAGTGAAGTTTGAGTTATTTATAGGGACAAAAAACATATTTAACCATATATTATATTATTAGATATAAATGTATATGTTTGTTATTTTTATAAACTTTCGTTTTTGGTCTTTCTATTTTTTTTATATTTTTAAAGCTCTATTATATATTTTTTTAATAAAATGTATATTATATTTATATATGGCTAAAAGTTAATAAATTTGAAAAAAAATTAAAATTTATTTTCTAAAATTAATTGGTGCCAATTTATTTTGGGTCTAAAAAGTTCAACTAAATTAGAAGATGAAAAAAACGAGTGGGAGAGTGAATAAAATAGAAGAAAATTACATCAAATTACGGGGGTTTTAAACCCCTCTAGAATATCTTAATATTTATTTCATAAAATCGGAAATGTCACATTTTAATCAAATTTAGGGGGATTCATTAAGACTTCCCCAACATAATTGCCACCATGATGCGCATTTTTTGTAGCGAGGAAGGGAAAACATTACTTAATTAATACTAGAATTCAAATTACATAAAGCAGAAAAATGTGGGAATTCAAATAATTCTAAAAAGCAGGAAAGACACACTCAAAAGCAAAAAACTAGGGCACATAACTGAGACTACTCTTCAGTATCCTCATCATCATCAGTTAACATTTCTAGAGGTAGATGCCTTAAGTATTGGGCGAAGTGAAAGGCCAAGAGATTGATTTTCTCATTAGTCTACTTTAGTCTCTTGATGATGTACTTGAATAGATATTCAATTAAGGGTGTTTCGGGGACATCATAGTCATAATCTTATAGACTTACAAGAGCTTCTTTATCTTGTTGTTCCACGCTTATTTTCTTCCCTCTGTGAGGCTTTTGAATCACTTTTCGATTAAATTTTTTGTATCGCATCACCCTTAGTGATGCTTCTCCTATTTTTGTTACATCTTGCACGAGTTCTTCCCCTTTAAAGTTGTACCCGATGTGTTCCAAAATCTCCGTGACCAAGTCACTATACAGTAAGCATATTCCTTTCTTTTTGCTTCCTAACATGTGTTGGATTACTATGTTTGCCCAATTTGTCTTAATCTTATTGGCAAGCATACACACTATTGCAACATCAAACCTGGCTAAATGGCTGAAGTTGCTTTTTCTTGGAAAGAGTGTATGCTTTTCCACGTAATAAATTAGTCGAATATTCGGGTGCACAAAGCCTACAGTGAATGGAGAGAATACTAGTGATTTTGGATTCACCGGAAAATAGGAGGAAACATTTTTGTAGTTGAAATTGTCACTTTCTACTTGTTCATCTGGATTGAAGTGCCGTCCATCATGGGGTAGATCTAAAATATCAGCAAACTCATCAAAAGGAAAATATATCTTGTGTTTTATTACTTCATAGTAGATGATTCCATCGGTGAAGTAGAGATTCTAAAAGAACATATTGACTAAAGATGAATACACTTTCTTCTGAGGGATGTAGATGAATGCTGTTAAGTTAGGTTCTCCAAAAGTCTTGAATATTTCACATTATTGAAATATTTTAGTATCCAATATGTGAACTCCAAGACTGTCCTATTTACAAATTCTTGAAATAATATACTTTCTTGTTCTTGGAAAGATAAATCAATGGTGAGAAGAACATGAGAGGTGAATCTCAACGTCTTTGGTGGTAGGATGATGATGATGGAATACTAAAGTAATACTATCACACAAATAGAGAAAGAACAAGAACAAGAACAAGAAGAAGGAGAGGAGAGAGAAAGTAATGATGCAAAATAAGGGAATATATTACCTATGCATAACATTCCTTCTAACAATTTAGGTGGGCAAAAACTTCACAAAATCCTTGAAGATTTGGCAATGAAAATATCATAACCAAATATTTCTAAAACAATCCATCTTATTGATTATTTCTATGCTCTAATCGATTAAGTAATAATGATTTTGAAGATTTCACATGTTCTCAATCAATAAATTGTTTTGTTTTTCTTGAAGGCGGAGATACAATCTTATTTGTTTTGAAATTTTAAACGCAATAATCATCTAATCGACTATGATAATCAATTATTTCCTTAGATTTCATCCTCCTATATCTTTTTGGATCTTAGGTTGAAACTTAGTTACAACATGCTGCTTTTTACACCCTTTTTATCCTGTTTGCACCCCTTTCTCCAAAAAGGCTAGAAGCTCAAACATTTCATTAGTAATAATAATTTTTTAAATGATGAGAAAATAATAAACCACTTATTTAGAGGATTAATCAAAGTTTTTTTTTATTTTTCAATCTCTTAATAAGTGTACCACCCTAAGTATCAAGTAACCTTGATAAAAGCTCTCGTTTCGAGGGAACAACAAAACACTCTCGTAATTCCTTCTTTGTGAATCGTTGGATACGAGAGTTTGTTAAAACCACGAGATAGATAAATATCTTACAAAATTATTTTGTCAACCTAGTAAGAGGTTAATTGATAATCACAAATCAAGAGTGTTGATATAATGCTCAACGGAAAAAGCTTTGATCACGCCCGTTGAAATACACCATCAATGAACATTCATATATCACAAGCATTAGTATCATTAAAATCCATTCAAAACAAATTGTATACTCAAAGGTATACATATTTCTTTTCATAGCTTCATTTAACATGCACTAAGGTTTCATTTAAAGTTGCAAATCCTTCCTGCAAAACTAGATTTTCACCTTTGATACCCAAATCTTTTTTGGCTTTGGTGCGTTAGTAGTTCTAAGAGGTTTGGGGTTACCACCCTTAGAAATTCTTAGATTATCATAACATAAGGGCTCTATCTGGACTAACTTATCCCAATAGGAACATTTATAAATAAAATGATTTAATTTCTTCATATTAAAGCCTTTACTATGTAAATCTACTTAGAGTTTCATGCAAATCTTCACTTCCTTTTTCATCGAGAAATAAACCTCACAATTACTAGCTTGGTTTCTAAGGTTAGCCATTTCATATTTTAATGAATCATTACTACTTTCTAGCCACTCAATGTAGTCTTTAAGATTCTAATTTATGCTATTTTAATCTTATCATTTTCTTCGATTAACTTAGCACTAAAATTAAATAGTTATTTGTATGATTACTTTGTTACCTTACAACCGTCTTCATTGTGAGAAGCTTTCAAGCAAATTACATCTTCTTAGTTGGAAGAAGATTCTTCGAACATTTTACCATAGGTTGATGTTGGTGTAAGCCCTAGAGGCCAATACTTTTGGTACTTGTATCGAATTATTTATTAATAATAAAAGACTTTTTCTTTATTATATTTGTTTAATAAAGTCTCTAGAATAGCTAGTCCGTTTAATGTATCAAGTGTGACTTAATCATGAGATCACATTAAACATAAGGACACTATTCTTAAAGTATCCGTAGTCGAGCTTTATTGTGAAGTAGGATAACATTACAGCATTAAGACTATTATGTATATAGACTGATGATCACATCTCATGGATCATGGATAAGGAGTTATCAAGTCTTAAACATAGGTATGAATATTAAGAGTAATATTTATACTGGATTGACCCGCTATGAGAATACTATATAGAATGTTATGCAAAGTGTCATAAGTTATTCTCATGGTGATAATGGTGTATATCATCCTTCGACCTGAAACCACTATGGAGCCTAGATGTAGAGTCAAGTGCCTTATTGCAGATCAAACATTGTCCGTAACTGGATGACCATAAAGACAATTGATGGATAGTCCACAAAGCATGCTAAGGGACATGAGTGACCTAGATGGAATTTGCCCATCCTGCGTAACAGGATAAATGTCTATGGGACCAATATTGAACTGGACAAGGATGACACAGTCTATGCCTTGTGTTCAATATAAACATAAGGGCAAAAGGGTAATTGTACACATAAGTATTATCACAAAAGGATTTGTCAGATCACATGATATTTTCGTGTCTTGGGTAGCAGTGATGTGTTGCTAGATACCGCTCACTGTTTATTATGTTAAATACGTGATTTAATATAATTGCCAATGCCGCGAAAACCTATAGGGTCACACACAAAATGACGGATTGATGAGAGATAGAGTAACTAAGGAACACCGTAAGGTACAATGAACTTAAGTGAATTGTAGAATATCGTAAGGTACGGTGTACTTAAGTAGAATACAAAATATGGTAAGGTACCACGCGCTTAAGTGATTTTGGCATATTATAAGATATGGGTCACATACACTTAAGTGGACTTTTTAGCTTGTAGCCCACACAAGTGGTTCTGTGAATAGAACCCTTGTGTAGAAGTATTTTTGCAGTTGCAATTTCGTTTCTCTCTCTCTCTCTCACTCAAAGCCTTCATTCGTAGAAGCTAGCACTGAGATTGAAGGAATCCGTTCGTGTGGACTGAGTAAAGGTGTTGTCATCGTTAAACGTTCATGATCGCTCCGTAGATCTACATCAAAGGTTACAATCCCCACAAGAGGTAACGATTCTATCACTGATCATGCCCATTCGTAAGGATCACTAAAGGAGAAATTTTTAAATTCTGCTGCGTTTTGGATCGCTCTTCTCCTTCAGTTGATTCTTTGACGTTGTTTGTTGAGACTTATTTCTAATTTCTTCTTTATAAGATTACAATGGATGAAACTTCTTCTTCTTCATATTATTTTCTTGATGAAGTTTATTTGTTGGACATTGAATCTTCTTAGTATCGTTCAACCGCCGAAATTTTTCTTTCGAAGGATACTATTGAGGTTGATTTTTCTTATTCTTCTTCAAAAGAGTTCTTTGATGTGGTTGCTAGAGATCCTTCTAGGTTTGAGCTTGTTCCTTCATCTTTTAATAGTTGAATCAACTCATTCAATTTCTCAATGATTTCTTCCTTTTTGAATTTTTCTTGAACATTATAACCATTCTCATCTCTCGATTTAAGGATTAGATCAAATTTATGATTCTAATTCTTAATTCTTAGATATTTTATTAGCAACGAAAGTTCTAATATAACTTCCAAGATTTCTAAAGTTTGAAAAACATTTACATTCATTTTTTTGTCTCGTGTGTTCATTCCCTCTTATTTGATACTTAGAGATACTCCATAAATCATTTTAAGAGTGTCCCATATTTCCTTGATGGAATTACAATTAAGGACATACAGAAGTTTATTTTCATTTATAGACATAACTAAAAAAAATTTAGTTTTAAAATCAATTTCGAACCTTCTCTTTTCTTTTCCAGTTCAAAGGAAAACATGATTATCTACTACTTCACCATTAATACAATGAGTAGGGAAAAACAGACTATTGATTATTATTTTCCACAATTCAAGATCAAAACTTTGAATGAATATTTTAAATATAACTTTCCGCAATTCAAACCTATCACCATTAAATGGTGTGTTTAGGAAAGTCCTTTTGTTAAAAACAATGTTGAAAGTCATATTCCTTATGTGATTATTAGTCTTTAAACAAGAGTTAGACTTTGATGCCACTTGTTGGACATATGAATCCATACAAAAAGTGGGAGTGAACTGTGGAGGTATGAAAATCGTTTCTTTAATGAAAAATTCTTTTATAATTCAAAGTTTAAAACCATTTTATGAAAACAATTTAAAATGCAGTGGAAAATTCAAAGTAAATAACTTGAAATTAAAGAGATAAGGGAAGAGAGATGACACAAGAGAATTATACAGGTTTAGTCAAGAAGACTTAATCCAGACCCCGAGAATTGATCTTGATAGTATCAACCATGATTGAGAGCTTTTATAAAGTTAAGCCAACGGACCCCATTATAGAAGGAAATGAAGTTTCAGGCTGATTTCTAACCAAACAACAAACACAACTTGAAGCGGTTAGATTTTGCACCAAACGTAAAATTTTGCATAGGTTGATCTAAAACCAAGACGGAGTTTTGAGTTGGCTACTTTTTGAATTGAATTGCAATTTTATACACATTATGACCATAAATCAAGAGGGAGTTTTGAGTTGGCTATCCTCCAAACCAAACCGAGATTTATACCTGAATGATCTCAGACCTATTAAGCTTTTATACTGGACTGAACTCAGAAACTTAATGAGAATTTACACTTGGAAGATCTCGGACCAATAGAGCTTTTAACTAGGCTGGGCTCAAGAATCAGTATGGAGAATTTTCACAGGTCGATTTTCACAAACCCAAAAGAGGGCTTTTCTTAAATGGCGGAGCTTGTGAACCAAATGCAGACTAAGACTAATCCCTAAAGTACAAACAAGAGTTTTTTTAATGGTTTAGATCCTAACTTAAATAACCACTTTCTAAGGAAGAGATATTTATTGAAGAGAACAATATAGTCTTGGTAAATTTACAATTATACCCTCACCCAAAACAATATCCTCATTGAGACTCAAGAACACTCTTAAAGCACTATGACTAAAAAAGTGAAAAAAATATGAAAGATTATAGAAAGGTTAAGAGCGAAATAAAAAGTGAGGTTTTTTATATTTTCTAGATGATGAAAAATGATAGAGAAACTATCTATTTATAGGCCAACGTGAGGTGTAAATTTGGAAACAATCCATGAGCCAAATTAATTACCTAATCGATTAGGCAATGTAAATAATCAGTTGTTATGGCCCAAATTAGAAGGTTTAGATATAGATTCATAACAGTCATTAAGATACTATCACAATCAATTATAGACTTGATTATGCATCATCTAATCGATTAGGCCATATATCTAATTGATTATATAGTTTCAAAAGGTCTCTTAATCAATTGAACACTTCCCAAATCAACTTGCCAAGCTCTACAAACATTTTATTTTGAAGATTTTAATGAAAATGAGAGGTTTCTCAACGTTTGTAGTGAGTGTGTGATTTAACCATAATACTTTCAAAAATTCCCTTGCACTTTTAGAATATATTGATCACTTTGACATACACAATTATGTGAGCTTCCACACTTCTTCTCTTTCACACTCTAAAGCTTCAAGTTTTTTCATCATCATATTTGATAGAGAAGCTTGAGTATTATTGATGATACTTGATATATTTCCATATTGATTACCATCATCTGAGAGTTTGAACTTTTAAACCATCAGTGATCATAAATCCTAAGTCTTCACTTGAGAGCCATTTGGCTAACATGTTGGCTTTAAACAAAAGTCTTTCTTGATTTAGGAGGATAACTTAATCAACCATCTTATACATCTTTGAATGCTTGATTTATCTTTAGTACTTGTTTGACTTTAAGAGTTGTCATCATCAAAACTATGTAATTATCAAGACTAAGCATTAAATTATATTATCATCAAAGTTAAGTAGCTACTAATTGGGTTACATCTTGTTATCCATATAAGATTCACCCTCTTGGATCACTACTTGACTATACTTGCAAACACATAGATACATATTTTATAATCCATATCACACTAATGTAATGGCGAACGCACTATCCTAGATTCAAGAACCTACAATGTTAGTGTACACGAGCCTGTCAATAAGCCAACCCCTGATGTTGACATAATTTATTGATTTTTAATGCAAATACCCCAATTAGGTTTCAACTACTTTCTAAATTAATTAGCTCCAATATTACACTAACTCACTTTACAAGTTAATGTGGTCTTCTCTATTTAAAGGTTCATTTATTCATTTTCTTCAAAGCAAATTTGTGATCTCAATTGTTACATGAGACACATGATTCTATTGTAGAGGGTCATTTCATGGTCAAAACAACTCTAGAGCATTTGGAAGCCACTTATTCTTGGCCCTAAGTGATTAAGGATGTCAAGTGTTATGTCTATAACTGTGAAACCTATCATTAGTACAAGACATTTAGCAAAAATAAGGCAGGTTGTTGAATTTGTTACCCTTTTCAGATCAGATTTAAGAAGATATTAGCATGGATTTCATAATTTATTTACCATGCCGCAAGGAAAAACCATAACGAGGGTCTTTGTTGATCATTTATCCAAGTACACGCACTTCATAACACCACCTGTTGCATTCTCCACATCTATGCTTGTTGTTGTGTTTTTCTCATAAGTATAAAAATTTAATAGTATGCCAAAGACTATTGTGAGTGATAGAGACAGTTTTGTGAGCATATTTTAGCGTGAAATGTTTCATTTACAGGGCACCACCTTGGCTTTTAACAACCCCTACAACCCCCAAACAAGTTGCCAAATGGAAGTAACCAACTAAAACTTTGAGACTTATTTGTGTTGCTTGACTAGGGATACACCAAAATAATGGTTGTTTTACCTACCAATTGTTGAGTATTGGTACAACAACACTCATCACAATTCCATTAAAATGTATTTGTTTGAAGTCGTCTATGGCCACACTATTGTCATAAGTCCTAGAGGCCAATAGTTTTATTAGACTTGGTACTTGAATCGAATTAATTATTAATAATATAAAGTATTTATTTGTTATGTTTGATTTTCCAAAATAATAAATTATCTAGAATAGCTAGTCCGTTTAATGAAATATTAAGTGGACTTAATCATGAGACCACATTTAATATAAGGATATTATTCTTAAAGTATCCATAATCAAGCTTTATTGTGAAGTGGAATAACATTAAATCATTGAGACTATTATGTGGATAGGAAAATGGTCACATATCATAGGTCATGAATAAAGAGATATCAAGTCTTCACATATGTATGAATATTAAGAGCCATATTTATAGTAGATTGACTCACCTTGAGAATACTACATAGAATGTTATGCAAGTGTGATAAGTTATTCTTAAGGTGATAGTAGTGTATATCACCCTTATACCTAAAGCCACTATGGATCTTAGACGTGGAGTCGAGTGCTTTATTTCCAATAAAATGGTGTTCGTAACAGGATGACCATAAAGATGGGTTATGAGTAATCTACAAATCATGTTGAGAGACATGAGTGAGATAGATAGATTTTAGTCATCATGTGTAACATGATATATGTCTAAGGGCACAATATTTAATTGGACAAAGGATGACATGGTCTATTCCTTATGTTCAATATAGACATCAAGGGAAATGGTTATTATACACGCAAACATTATCACAATTAAAGGTTTTGATCTCACATGACATTTTCATGACTTAGGTAGCATTGATGTGTTGTTAGATACCGCTCATTGTTTATTATACTAAATATGTGATTTAGTATAGTTGTCAACATCATGAGAACCTACAAGGTTGCACACATAAGGATAAATTGGTGTGATAGTGAAATGTGTAACACCGTAAGGTATTATGTACTTAAGATTTATATAACATCGTAAGGTATGGTGTGCTTAAGTTAATTGTAGAATAACATAAGGTATGGTTCACTTAAGTGGAATACGTAATACGGTGAAGTATCATGCATTTACGTGAAACATAAAACATTGTAAGGTATGTAAAGTACAATACACTTAAAAGCTTCTACACGAGGACTCTCTCTCTCTCTCTCTGTCTCTCTCTCTCCCTCAAGGTATTCATTTGTAGTAGTTAGCACTGAGATTGAATCCACTTTGTTCATGAGGAATAAGTAAAGGAGTTATTCTTTATTCAATGTTTGTGATCGTTCTTCTGATTCTCCATCAAATGTGTTAATCACCATAATAGGTAGTTGTTTCTATCAGTGATCATACATCATTTGTAATGATCAACTTAAGGAAAATTTATGTTTTCTGTTGCATTTTATATCGTGATTTCCCTTCACGCGCTCAACTGTTCATTTGTTCCTACATTATGGGGTCCATTGTTGTGGTATCTCTTGGTGGAACTTTGGCAAGGCGACCCTAGATGTCACAGATCAATAAGGATAATATGACTTTGGCGCAACCGCGTATGCATAATTAGGCCAATGGCCATCAAAAAAATAATTCTTTTGAAGTTGATATTTGAATTTGGCTTTTTCTTCAACCATACAGACAAACCTCAGTTTATGGACAATTTTCACCCAAGCTTTCCAAGCATTATTTGGGCCATTTCAAATTGTGAAGCTCATTGGCACAATTCCTTATGAGTTGGCATTACCAGAAACTACTCGCATTTATCTGGTTTTTCAAGTTTCTGAGCTCAACAAATACTATGATGTCTCACCATTGGTCACTCTTTCTCTGGACCCATCAGTCACAGGTACCCGAGCTATCCTCCAACCTACTCAGATTCTTGGTGCTAGTGAGACGCAGACACCTAGGTATGTGTCAACAATTACTGATTCATTGGGTAGGATTACATGTTGTTAAAGCCACTTGGGAAGAGGTTTGCATTCTTAAGGAAACGTATTTGGAGTTCAACCTTGAGGACAAGGTTATTATGAAGAACGAGGTAATGGTATATGATATGAGCCTCATTCAAATCAAGTTGTGCTATTGGACCTAACGAGGATGGATGTCCAACGTTGAGAAAGAGTTAAAGGGCTAGAAATCCACCTATTTGGATGCAAGAATTTTCCTAATTGAAGTCACTATAGTGTTGGCACCACTAGCTATTTTAATTTTCCCTTTTCATTTTACTTCCGTAATGGAAGTTTCCACAAGAATGAATTAGGTTAACAATTGACAATTGATCAAAAAATCTAGGTAATTGTTAGAATAATTTCTATCTTTTTATAACCATCTTTTATCTAAATAAAATATATGCATTTTTTCCCAATTTTGCATTGGATTCTAACTTCTTCCTCCTTTTTTGAAGTTACTCTAATTCGAATGGAGCTAATAGGTAAATACCATATCACAACACTTACATTATTTAATATCTATGAAATAATTAAAATGACTTAAAATATAAAAATAAATGTATTGATTTGAATTAACATGTTTCAAATTATGAAGAGAATTAGAGACGGGAATATTTTTCTATTTGCCTCAGACTTTACCATGAACTAGAAGAGACTAGCTCACAAGATAAGTGATCGGTCCAACCTAACGCGAACCTAATATATTTACAATCATAAAGTTAAATTAAATTAAAAGGATGAAAGTCATAATCATTCATCATGCAAATCAATAATATCAACACATATTTGTTATCATTAATTTTCTTTAAAATAATTAATAATAACTATTAATAGAATTAATTATAATGTTTTGAAATAATACACTTGGCAAAATTAGCACAAAGGTTTCGCTTCCCGATCAACATTTTTGTTTTGTTTTAGTGAATAGTTTCAACTTGCAATTTTTTTCAATGTCGCTTATCATGTTATTTCTAACATAATTGTGGGATTCAACACTTGAACCTTGGTGGCACAAATCCTAACAACTTGTAATATTATTATGACTATTGTCACTCAGAGCAATCTATAATAAGTATCAACACTTAAATCCTATGAGTACTAACCCCATCGACACAATATCAACATTTGACACACAATATCAACATTTGACACACTTGAACCCTAATGATGAAATATAAATATTTGATACGAAATCGTTTGTTCAAATGCAAATTCATCATGACCAGTATATAGGATTGACTTATGTTAATGCATAATGAATTACAAAAATTTATTTATTCAAATGATCACTTGATTATGACCATGTATATCTCATATACTACTAATATGCATGATATTAATAAATAATCCTAAATAATTTTTTCTATTATATTTTCACTAATATTAAAATAATTTATATTATTTTTCTATATACTTTAAAATAAAATAAGAATACTAACTCAAAATAGTAATATGAGAAGAATTAAACAACTAATAAAGAGTGTGATTGAATATATAAGAATTAAAAATTAATAATGCATATATAGAAATTAATAATTGAAAAAAAAAGAGTCTGACAAACATATCCCATAACATAAAGGAGAAGAATTACACTATATAAAATTTGAATTCCATTTAATGGTAACAAGATAATGACTTTCTTTGGAAAAGACTATCCCCGCCTTTACGAGGATATGATAGAGGACACGATTCCTCGCAACGCCCTTGATAGGTGGCCCCATTATTTTGAGGACACATATTCTGGGAAAATATTTATATTTTAAAAAATATATATTCCTATAACATTTTCCAAGGTGAATTCCTAGAAATGACTTCTTTTTTTCAAGAACTCTCAATTCATGCAAAAAGTTTATCGAAATTCCATTTTTTTCCTCGTAATGTATGTGCATTATTTCTATTAATCCAACATAAACAAAAATATCACAATAATCTACAACATATATACACATAAAATTAAAATGATATTGTGTAGTTTGTAAGATGAATATACATTTATAAATATATGGAAAAATTGAGGTGTTACAATTAGCACAACCAGACCTGACAATAGAGTATGGTTGGATGTCAATTATTAATAACTAGATTTCTTCGACAACTCAAACTACACAGGCATATTCTACTCCCCACATATCTATTAGATCCACATCCTTCAGTGAGTACACCAGCTCCTCGATTTCCTACATAAATCCCATTGTTACTTACATAGACATCATCGTCCCCTACATAGATTCCATCATTACATACACAAATTTCATTGTTCCTGCACATATTACACTATTCCTACACAGACTCTACAAACCACTCTACATGTCCTTACACATTCATCTGACTATTATACCTATGGTCTCGGACTCATTGATTTTGAAGGAAGCAGTTGGACCCAGGAAATTAAAGTTTTATGGTTGTCGAAGCTTTGCCCCCAACGTGAGAGACAATATTACTATTTGAAGGGAAATCATAATAGACGTGGCACATAAAATACAAAATTGTCCCTCGGGAGGATCCTTACAGAGATGGCCATGAGTCTGAGATCCACTAATTATCTCTTGTAGTTCATAGCCTTTGATCATTAAAATGAATTGATCATAGCATATCACAAACGGCGACGCCTTTACTTAGTCCACATGAACATCATCTGCAATGAGTTCTCCTCCTCCCACATTACTAGTTGTGAATGAACGAAATTCTTAGAGATAAATAGAACTCAAAATCCTAGTGCGAGTAGGATTTTAAGAATTCGTAAATAAGTGATTTCCACTTTAGTATAAGGGTTCTATTTATATCGCCATTTATATGTATGATAACTTACGATGCCAATGTGTCTCTAATTTGTGCGGTGCATCGTAATAATGTGTGTGACCTTGTAGGTTCTCCTAAAGTTGACAATAATATTAAATTGTTTATTTATTATTATAAATAGAGAGCAGTGTCTAGCATCATATCACTATATCTAAGGGAGAGAAATATGATATGATATGCCATATTTTTTCTATGATAATGATCACATGTGTGATTACCCTTTTTCTCTAATAGATATATTGAACATGATGCATAATTCGACTTATTTCATTAAGACTCGAGTATAAGAGAAAAAGGTATATATATATATATATATATATATATATATATATATATATATATATATATATATATATATATATATATATATATATATATATATATATATATATATATATAGAGAGAGAGAGAGAGTTTAAAACTTATGTTTTTTTCTTAATTGTTTTTTAAGGGGAGAGAGAGAGGGAGAGAAGAGAGAGAGAGAGAGAGAGAGAGAGAGAGAGAGAGAGAGAGAGGGAGAGGGAAAGGGAAGGGAGAGAGAGAGAGAGAGAGAGAGAGAGAGAGAGAGAGAGAGAGAGAGAGAGACTCATAGATTTTGTATTTAGTGACAGGTTGACCTTGCATGCAAGTAGAGTAACTTTTATGAAAGTAATGGAAATGGGGGAGAAGGAGAGAAAATATAGTTTATGAATGAATTATGATTTCTCTTCCAACATGGCCTTGTATTAATAGGAACATTAGGTCTATTATACCCCTTACTTACTCATTTGAATTGTCGATATTGTCATTCCCTTAACTAGCACAAATCTTTGTTCTACCCTTTGATCCAATTAACATATTAGAGGCTTAATTGGTATCTCAACAATAATTAACTCAGCATTATTTCACTTGATATCTCACACGAGACCATTTATAGATGACCAAAATACCCCTCGAAGATAAAATGACTATTTTACAACTGATTCTCAAATTTTCATTAGTTCGCTAATAAACAGTTTCAAATAATGTTCAAGGTTATAATGTTACAACTGTTCTTGTTGGAAATCCAACATAACAAAGATATGTTTTTTTTTTAAAATAACCATGTTTTAAAAAAAATCTAAAATAATCATATTTAAAAAAATAAATGAAGGAACTATGTTTTAAACAAAACAAAAAATCCACACATAAGAGGAGTAGTCAGAGGGTATGGCTCATGCATTCATTTTTGTACATAGGCGTCATGCATGATGACACATGCCTATAGTGACAGTCAAAAGACGCAGGTAAAAGTCTATTTACCGTGGCACATGCATTTGTTTTTGTACATAGGATAGCACGTGCTTATAGTGACAGTCAAAAGGCGTAGGTAAAAGTCTATTTACCTTAGGTATAACTCGAAAAATTCATTCCTACGACACTTTACCGTAGGCACAACAAATTATATGTCAAAAAAATGCCGTAGGTATAAGTATTTCGGACTATATCTACGATAAATAGACTTTTACCTACGCTTTTTGACTGTCAGCATAAGCATTCGTCATATGTACAAAAATGAATGCATGTGTCATGATAAATAGACTTTTACCTACGTCTTTTGACATTCACTATAAGCATGTGTCATCATGCATGACACCTATGTACAAAAATGAATGCATGCGCCATATCCTCTAACTACTTTGATAATTTTTTGAAAATATAGATATTTTGATTTATTTTTTTCAAATATGATTATTTTAAAAAAAATCTAACAAAAACTTTAAACAAAAGATGAACCATAGTTTTGCTAAAGAGGCCCGATGATGCCGGCAACCATCACCTTCACAATGATGATTTTTTTTTTAAGAAAATGGTGATGATCATAGCCATTAGTTTATATAAATAACATTTATTTAGTCACATTTTAATTAATTATCGGTGGTATGTGGTAAAATTTTAATTTTGAATAATTCTATTTTATCATGATGGATGATTATAATTTTATGAATTTAGATAAATTTACTAGTTTGTTTATTTTAATTTTATTGTATTGTTTTTTACTTTAAACTTTATTGCATATGTATATTTATTTAAATATATATAACTTATAAGATTAAATATATACGTGGTTTATTTATTCAAAATTCAATTTTATTTCGTATAAAGATTTTCTTCGAATAATATTTTTTAAAGTTTTTTATCTATATTTTTTATTTCTACTATCTTCTTCCTTTTATTGGAAGATGTCACTCAAGATCAACATCATATTTAACTAAAAAATGCAATCATATTTAACTAAAAAAATGCAATTACAAATTTTCATAAATTTATTTGAAAATTTACAAGGCACCAGAAGACAGAGTTATCTCATGCCTTACGAGTATCCGAGACCTACACCTATGATTATGGCTGGGCCTTCAACCCTCCCTAATCAAGGAGTAGAGGAGTTGAGAGACGAAGACCGTTCACGTGCCTGGATCCGTGAACGTGAAGAGTTGCTTCAGCAGATTAAGGAGAAGGATGCGTTGATTGAGTTTCTTGAGCATCAGGTTATTGATGACCCTGATCATGTATGAACTTCTCTACTTCCTCAGTCTTCTAAGTTCTGGAGGAGGAAGTATGATCGACTCGCCAAAGAGAAGGCCGATATGGAGGCAGCCTACGAGAGGGAGGTGAAGAGGCTTCGTGCATCTTATCTTCCTGTGTCCCGAGCTTTAGATGATTGTTTCTAGGGATCCATAGGACGATTATTTTCCTTTTCTCTTGTGTATGATTGACGATGCTGCACTTCTTTTCCCTGATATTATTTGATGAGATATTTCCATATGTGATAAAATGCTTAATATTTCCAGAATTTGCAAATAAAACTCTAAAGTTCCTTTGAAATAAAAAACAAATCATATGCACAAACATTGCATGCATCATATGCATAAGCAGGTTTTGTTTCCGGTCCCTTGCCCTGTGGTCTAACTCTAGGTTCTTCATTTATTTTGAAGACAAGCTGACTCACCGGTACTACACTAGAGCCAACATTTCAAGACTGATGGATCACTTAGAGCAAGAGAACCGCAAGCTGAAAGAGGAAGTGGCCAGATTGACTGCCCTAATGGAGTCACTCATGGCTGCCCAGAGCCAGTCTTCTCCGACACCTTCAACTCCTCCCTAGAGGACAGTTATCTCCGAGATTGTCTCCTCTACTGTGCCCGCTGCCAGTGCACACTTTGTTCCAACAGCCATGCCAACCGGGTTCCCGTGGGGGATGCCTCCCAATTTCATGCCTGAGGGTCCTGTTCCTACCTTTGCTTCTCTGCCGGCATCTAGCCCGGTCCTTGCCGTTCCTCCTCCTGTCGTGCATACTTTGCCCAGGGTAGACGACACCATCTATCATTCTGAGCCGTCTGAGGGTCCAGATGTTTATGAGAAGATGGATGCCATGAACGATCAATTTCTTGAGCTTCGCAAAGAATTGAAAACTCTCAGAGGGAAGGATCTTTTCGGCAAGTCTGTTGCCGAACTTTGCTTGGTTCCAAATGTGAAGATCCCTGTGAAATTCAAGGTCCCTGATTTTGAAAAGTACAAAGGAAATACTTGTCCTCTCAGCCACCTGGTCATGTATGCCAGGAAGATGTCGACTCAAACCGATAATGACCAACTACTCATCCACTACTTTCAGGACAGTCTGTCCGGTGCCGCTTTGCGTTGGTACATGGGTTTAGACAGCGCGAACATCCGATCCTTCAATGATCTCGGCGAAGCCTTCGTCAAGCAGTACAAGTATAACGTGGATATGGCTCCCGATAGAGATCAATTGAGAGCCATGTCCCAGAAGGATAAAGAAACATTTAAGGAGTACGCCCAGAGGTGGCGAGAGGTGGCAGCACAGATCGTGCCTCCGCTAGAAGAGAAAGATATGACTAAGATCTTTTTGAAGACTTTAAGTTCTTTTTATTATGAGCGGATGATTGCTAGCGCTCCTTCTGACTTCACCGAGATGGTGAATATGGGGATGCGTCTAGAAGAAGGGGTCCGTGAAGGACGGTTAACCAGAGAAGAAGGCTCTTCTGCCAAACGTTATGGGGCGTTTGCAAATAAGAAAGATGGAGAGGCACATGCTGTGATCTCCCATGAGAAACCAAGAAGACCCTCTGTGAGGAGGAAGACTGTGCGTCCCGCCAGTAACCAGCACCAGGTGGCTCATATAGCACCTGTTTTCAGAGACAATCAACAGTATCAGCAACATAGTAACAATCAGCAACCACATCCGCAATATCAGCAACAACAGCACCGACCGCAGCAGCAGGCCTACCAGCCTCGAAACAATAATCAAACCAGCACGAGTTACGAGAGGAAAAGGGTCACCTTCGATCCTATTCCTATGACGTACGCAAAGTTATATCCCTCTTTGATAGAAAGGAAGATGATTACTCCGAGAGACCCACCGGCTATACCTGCTAACCCCCAGTGGTGGTATAAGCCTGAGTTACATTGTGTTTACCATTATGGTGATCCCGACCACGACGTGGAGAATTGTTACCCTTTGAAGACCAAGGTTCAAGACCTTGTGAGGTGTGGTATTTTATGTTTTGAGGACGTAGGCCCTAATGTGAAGAAGAACCCATTGCCCGAACATGGGAAATCTGTCAACATGGTCCAGGGTTGCCCTGGAAAATACAAGGTCAAATATGTCAGTCATATTCAACAGTCTCTGGTCCAGATGCATCGTTTGTTGTGTGACTACAGTCATTATGAGCATGACCATGATAGATGCCGAGTCTGCTCTGTTAACCGATTGGGTTGTTGCCAAGTGCGCAAGGATGTTCAGGAAATGCTGGACGAAGGAGTCATTGAGATCCTTCAAAACAGGAATGTTGATGAAAATGAGCCTGAGGTCAATGTGATCTCCCTAGTGTTTCGGATACCCGAGCCTGTTATCATCAAGTACAATGGTAGCAAGCAGAAGGCTTCTCCCGCTCTGATCATTAAGCCTGCTGGTCCTGTGCCTTACTCCTCTAAAAAGGCAGTTCCCTATCGCTACAACGCCGTAGCAGTAGAGAATGGGAAAGAGGTATCCTTGCCCTCTTCTTCTGTTGTGAATATTGTCGATGTTAGCGGTTTGACCCGTAATGGCCGTGTATTTTCAGCACCGCCGAAGCCTCAAATTAATGCTGATTTTGTTGAACGCCCGATCGGGAACACTGTGAATTCTCCGAATCCGGCACTTGCTGTTAAGCCCTCCTCCGTACTGAAAAATCCTACTTTTGTTGGCCCGAGTGGCAATGTGAAAGAAGACTGTGATGAGATGCTGAGACTCATCAAAAGGAGTGAGTACAATGTTGTAGACCAACTTCTACAAACGCCATCCAAAATATTTGTGTTATCCTTACTCTTAAATTTAGAACCACACCGAGAGGCTCTGCAGAAGGTGTTGGATGTGGCATATGTGGATCACGATGTCACTTTGGAGCAATTCGATAGCATTGTTGCAAACATTACTGCTTGTAACAACCTGAGCTTTTGTGACTCTGATCTCCCTGAGGAGGGAAGAGATCACAACCTGGCATTACATATATCTATGAATTGCAAAGACGACTCCATGTCCAATGTACTAGTGGACACCGGGTCATCATTGAACGTATTGCCAAAGTCCACTCTCTCAAAGTTATCATATCAAGGGCCTCCCATGAGGCAGAGTGGGATAGTTGTGAAGGCTTTCGTTGGGTCTCGCAAAACTGTGATTGGGGAAGTTGATCTCCCAATCAAGATCGGACCAAGTGATTTCCAGATTACCTTCCAGGTTATGGACATTCATCCATCGTATAGTTGTCTCTTAGGCAAACCATGGATTCACGAGGCAGGCGCCGTGACGTCCACCCTACACCAGAAGCTGAAATTCGTGAAAAACAAGAAGCTGGTGGTGGTATGGGGAGAAAGGGCTCTCCTGGTTAGCCATTTGTCTTCCTTCTCATATATAGATGCTGAGGTTGAAATTGGAACTCCTTTCCAAGCTTTATCTATAGTCGAGCCTATTGAGAAGATAACTCCTTCATTTGCTTCCTACAAAGATGCAAAGTTGGCCATTGAGCGTGGTGCAACCACTGGTTTAGGAAAAATGATTGAGTTAGAAGACAATGAGTCCCGGGCTGGCATAGGTTTTTCTTCTGGTACTTTCAACAAGCAAGGGTTATTCAAGAGTGGAGGTTTCATCCACACTGGTCTAGATGTGGAGGTTGCTGCCGTTTTAGAAGAAGATACAAAGGATTCTGGCAACTTCATCATCCCTGGAGGGGTCTGCAACAATTGGGTCGCTGTGGATATTCCAACAGTTGTCCATAAGTCAACGTAATGATCACTTTGTTTAAAAACCCCTCTCCCATGCCAAAAGGAGGAGTGATGACATTGATGGCGCATAAATACAATGATATTTTCATTCAATAAATTCATGTTAAATGTTTGTTTTTCCATTTATTTTCCCTTTTCGCTTTTGCATGAAATTGGTGATCACATAAAACCTCAAAATGGAATAAAATCGATCTTTTTCATCTGCATAATGATTTGCCTTGTTTGAATTCTAAAGCTTTTCATATCCAAAAATCATTATGCGGGTTGATTTCTAGACCCATTGAACATAATGACCCAACGCCATCTCTCAATTTTGAATTCCCTGTATTTGAGGCGGAAGAAGATGATGTTGAAGAGATTCCTGACGAGATTACCCGTCTACTTGAGCATGAAGAGAAGATCATTCAGCCACATCTTGAGAATCTGGAAATAGTCAACTTGGGGTCTGAAGATTGTGTGCGAAAGGTAAAGATTGGGGCACTTCTGGAAGAATCTGTTAAGAAGGGGTTGACTAAGCTGCTACGAGAATATGTTGACGTCTTTGCCTGGTCATATGAAGACATGCCTGGTCTAGATACTGATATTATGCAACATTTCTTACCTTTGAAGCCTGAGTGCATGCCTGTGAAATAGAAGCTCAGAAGAACTCATCCTGATATGGCAGTGAAGATCAAACAAGAGGTTCAGAAGCAAATTGATGCGGGGTTTCTGGTGACTTCTACATATCCTCAATGGGTGGCCAATATTGTGCCCGTGCCTAAGAAAGATGGAAAAGTCCGGATGTGTGTGGACTATAGAGACTTGAATAAAGCTAGTCCCAAAGATGATTTCCCTCTACCACATATTGATATGTTGGTAGATAATACAGCTAAATTCAAGATCTTCTCGTTTATGGATGGATTTTACGGATATAATCAGATTAAAATGGCACCCGAGGATATGGAGAAGATAACATTCATCACACCTTGGGGAACATTCTGTTATCGAGTGATGCCCTTCGGTTTGAAGAACGCCGGAGCCACGTATCAACGAGCTATGACTACCTTGTTCCATGACATGATGCATAAGGAGATTGAGGTGTACGTTGACGATATGATCACTAAGTCAAGATCGGAGGTTGTACTCCCAGTAGAGGTGGAGATCCCATCAATGAGAGTCTTGATGGAAGCCAAGTTGACTGATGCTGAATGGGTTCAGAGTCGTTATGACCAGCTGAACTTGATAGAAGAAAAGAGATTGACTGCCATGTGCCACGGTCAGTTATATCAGTAGAGGATGAAGAAAGCTTTTGATAAGAAGGTCAAGCCTCGTGTGTTCCGAGAAGGTGACCTTGTGCGCAAGAAAGTTTTGTCTTTCGCGCCCGATTCCAGGGGCAAGTGGACTCCAAACTATGAAGGTTCATATGTTGTTAAGAGAGCCTTTTCAGGCGGTGCTTTGATACTTACAACTATGGATGGGGAGGATTTCACTCGTCCTGTGAATTCAGATGCAGTCAAGAACTACTTCGCCTAAAAATAAAAACTGAATAGCTCGCTAAGTTGAAAACCCGAAAGGGCGGCTTAGGCAAAAATGAGCGTCTCGGTGGATTGAAAACCCGAAAGGGCGATCCAGGCAAAAGTTAGAGACACAAAAAATATAATAATGATATATGTATCCCGCTAGATTGAGTACCTCATCCTGGGGTAATCTAGGCAAAAATTAGGGATTTGGCAAGTAACTGCATCCTGACAAGACTTTGTTCTACAACTGTCGTTTGTCAGAGATCCTTGCTCATTATCAGCCAAAGCTTCAAATACATCGGATTCAGAATTGGTGGAGAAATGGTCATTATAGTTAATGTAGCCCTTTTCCAATATATATCACCAATTTCAAATTTGTAAAGATCTATGGAGTCTTGCCATTCGCAGACTACCATTCTATCAAATAAATTTGAGCCTTTTATCCAATTATTGGCACTCTTATCTGTTTCTATTCAACAAATGTTTTGCATGTTTTGATTAAGAAAATATCATTGTTTTAAACGATCAAATTTTTTATAATTTGTTTTTAAACAAAGTGAACATTCACAATGACGAAAGGATACTTAGGAGATCCTCAGTGCTCTCCCAAGGGTGGTACGATCCCCAACAGGGTAAGATTTTTGTCCATATTCCTGGCATGACTGTATCTCCTCCCTCCGGAACCTTTTGTGGTTTATCCTACCAAGTGGATTGCTTGTTGAGAGTCACCTCTCTTCTCTTCAGCAGAGTAGCAATCTTCCTTCCTCAGCAGCTTGGATCTCTTTGGGCAAGAGCGGTATTTGGTGGTTGATCCCGATAAATCCTTTATCTCCTCGGATAGATTCCCCAGTAGAGTTGTTGGTATGGTGGACCTTGTCTGTGATAACTCTCGTCCCCAGCTGGAATGATTGATGATTCATCCCTTGCAGAGTTCTTTACTTCCTGGTATCTCTGATCCCCAGCAGATTGGATACTCTCCGGTGAACTTGGCTTTCTCTCTTGAGATGTAGTACCGGGTGGTTGATTCCTGGACCTGGTTGTGTTAGATATGTCTGTCTGTCAGCATACATCATACATAAACCACGCATATTCATGCATAATTATAATATTCAGATATTCATGTTGCATTCTTTGCCCTATATCGTTGTTTGTTGTCTCCTGCTAATTGGTGATATATTTCCCCAAGCAGATGTGTGTGTCTGATCTCCCCATATAGAGTCAACTCCATAAGCAGAAAGCGTCTATCCTTTCTTCCATATTCCCCACCGGGTTATATCCTCGTGGATGTTGATTGTTTTTGTTCCTTCCCAACACATATACTGGGATGGTTTTCCCCATTGAGTTATATCCTCACCGGGACAAGTCTTGATTTGGTGTGCCTATCTAGTTTGATCCTAGATCGATCTCTTGAGACTTTTTTCCTGTTTCCCCGTGGTAAATGAATAATTTCTCAATAATTAGTAATTATTATCCCCGGCAGAGTCTGTGTTTCTCTACCCTCATACCGATAGTTGTAAACCCTATTTCTTCCCTTTTTTGCAGAGTAACTATTTTTGCTCATCTTTAATTGGTGACAGTTGTCTTCATCCAATATTCGGTGATGATATCCCCTCATCTGCTTAGATAATTGCCCTGATTACGCAATTTATCCCCAGCGGGTCATCTCTCGTTTACCCTATTGTTGTTGGTAACATTGTTCCTCTCATGAATTGGTCATCATTATATACCTAGTTTCGGTATCCCGATGCCTTTTCTTTTCGGTCGATTTATCCTTTATTAACCCAGTAACCGGTTGTGGATAATCGCCCATGCGAGTATATTATCTACGTTCTGACGGTAATAGATAGTATATCTCATGCACTCTCGGGTCTGAAGCCTTTTGTTCTTCCCCAGTTGAGTAAGATTCGTATCCCCTTTGTGGAGTTGAATATCCATCCTGTAATCGAGTTTGCTTTTAGCCCTCTTTTGGATGATGAGTGTTTTGGGAATATTCCTCAATTCACGCCTTGGTTGGTCACCTATTATATGCCCAGTAACCGGTATCCCTGGTGTTCCTTCCTCTCTGCTCCCTATTATGACTTTTTGTCCCCTGTGGAGTCAGAATCTCTGAGTTGAAGTATACCTTTTAGGTTTTCCTCAGACGTTTTGAAGTTTTGATATCTCTCACCCTTATACCGGTCTTGGATATTCATCTCTTCCTGAGCATGTTGTATCTCTCACCCTCATACCTGGCGTTCAGATCACATGTCTCCTTGAGCTTATTACCCAGTAACCGGTAATACCTCGTCCCGCTGCTTCCCCAGAAGTGTCCTTGTGGACATCCCCAGCGAAGTCCCTTAGTGGATTGTTTTCATCCGGATTTTATCCGAAGTATCCACTGTGGATAGTTTTTGCTGTATTGGCATATTCCCCAATACCTGCATCTTCGAGTCGGCTCGAGTCTTTCCATTGGATCTTTTCCCTTTGGAATTCTGTTCCCCAAGCTTTGAGTCGTGACCTGCTCGCGCATTTGTATCCCTTTTCTATCCCCAGGAGAGTCCCCAGGGTCTTGGTCCCATGGAGTGAATTGCTCATATGGATTATCAGTGGTTTCTGATTTTCTTTGCTTTTGTGGACACGTATCTCCACAGAGTGTTACCATTTTTCATACCTACATTTGCATCATAAGGTCTCTTAGGGACCAAAATTCGTTTCTTTGTTATTATTTAAGCCCATTCTACCCCGTCGAGACGAAGATTTTAACCTTCACTTCTCTGGCTAGAATGACCTTAAATATGAGCATCTGTAAGACCCCAATTTTGACCCTAAGATCCCTCATGACATCATAACATTGCATTTGCATTGCCTCAAGGATCTTTAGCATCTTGGTTCCCTTTGCCTTTGTGTGGGACTCCTTGTGATTGGTTTGAGATCACCAAGCATGCTTGAATTATACATCATTGTTTCTCTTACTTTTGTTTACTAACCAAAAGCACAAAAATGTGTCACTAACATCTTTTGTTTGAAGCTTGAGTATCATCCAAGACACTTTGTGGGTTCTATTTAGATGATCAGTCAACACAAGGGAATGGCTTGAGATACTTCCAACAGGTTCAAATGGGGTCTATTCGTCAGTCAAAACGTTAATCTTGAAGGAGCAAAAGTTTGTTCATGAGCTGTCATGCTCGCTAGGCGAGCATAATGGGTCGCCTAGCGAGTCCCAAGAAAAGCCACCAGAATCACCTACGCTCAGAGGAATTTCTTGAACTGTCATGCTCGCTAGGCGAAGCCCACATGTTTAAAAAAAAATGAACGATAAACGGAAAAAAAAAGAAAAAAAAAGAAAAAAATAAATAATAAAACAAAAAAAACGAAAAACAAAAATAAATAAATAAATAAATAAAATATAACAGAAATTTTTTGGACTTGGGCCTCTCTCATTTGAGCCCACAGGTCCACAAAAATCAGGTTATAAATTCAGAGTTTCAGTGAAACAAAAGGTCATTCTATTCCTATTACCCTGGCAGGGAAAAAGATAGTGAGAGAAGAGCTAACAGAGTTCAGAGCAACCTCCAGAGACTGAAGGGAACTCATCGGCAAAGAACCAATTCCCTCTCATATAAACCCTAAGAGTGCTTTGCAAACCCAACCGGGCAATTCAATTTCATTCGATCTCTCCAGTCAGGTTTGCCTTATTCCCATTACTTTATGCTTTTAATTTGAATCCTCTGAATGTATGAGGTATTATGGGTGAATTTGATACCCTTTTAATGCATGTGTTTGACAAGAGGTTTAGGCCTCCTACCCTTGGTTGTTTTTTGTGAGCTTTTTGTGAATTTTAATGGCATGATTCATGTGGTTACATTTTGATTTGGGGGCAACTCTTGGTTACCCTATCTTGTTTCTCTAACCTGTTTGTTGAGTTTTGTTTTGTGAGGACTCATATGACTCTTGCAGAGATGGCTTGCCTGGTGTTCCATTTTATTTGTGGGATACCACCTGGAGGTTTATTCCGATTACCTGTACTGACTCGCTTTCTTTGATGGTGTTTAGCTTGGAAGAGTCTCTGGGTTTCTTATTTATCTAATTGCTGTTACTTAGGATCTTTATCCGTACGGTAGATCTCTCGATCCCTTTACTTTTCCCGCATGTTACCGATTTCTTAGGTTTCGTATAGCCTCTCGTGGCATGTCATTTAAGGTAGCGCGGTTCCTTCATCTAGGACTGCCTTTTTGCATGAGCATCCCTAAACACCCCAAACTCATTGATTTTTCTTCTCCTAAGAACACATTATCTCCTTCTACTACAGGCGAGTAAGTCTCCAAAGGTCGAGCATCCAGTAGATTGCGTAGTAACGTCGTTCACCCCAAAACATAACCCTTACCCCGTAGTTAGTCGAACTACGTTTTGCTCTGATTTTCATCCCAGATGAGATACGTAGGCATAAGACGCGATGTCTTAGCGAGCACACTCCTCTTTAACCCATAGGTAGCCGAGCTACGAAGACTCTGATTCTCATATTCAGATGAGATACGTATGCAGTGGATGCGACATCCGTGCGAGTCATTTTCTTTTGGCCCTTCTTTTAGTAAGTAGTACATTAGATAAACATACGTGCTTTTCTCATCCCTTCAATAATGTTTGCACGAATAAATTTTCAACAAAAAAAAACAACAACCTTTGCAACAAATGTGAAAAGGGCTCCCTAGGAGTACCTAGGATGCTTTGGGTGCCTAACACCTTCCCATTGCATAACCAACCCCCTTACCCAGATCTCTGACATTTTTACTAGTTTTTGATTCGATAAAACTTTTAGGTTTTTGTTCGCTTTCTAACCATTCCTTTGGTTAAATAGAAGTGCGGTGGCGACTCGACTTGTATGATTTACCTTGGATTTAGTCAATATCTCTAATGGTAACGAATACCCCGCTACAGTTGGTCTAGAGAGAAAGTTCGCAGATTGATATTTCTAGATGTTTATGTTTTATTTTGATTGTATGTTCGTTGTTTTGTTGTTGGATTTGTAATAACTCCTTAACAATCCTAGATGTGTTATGATATTCTCAAGATTTGGTTCTAAGCTTTTTGATCCTTCTGTTCTGGTTTTTTTTTCTTTTAATACATTTTTTAAATTATGGAAAAAAGGGGGAGTAGTAGTGGTAGTAGTGTGTTCTAAGCAATCTAACTACTAATTGTGTTTGTGGAGCATTGTTTAGATTGTGTGCCCACATGTTGGAGCATATGGCATGACATCTGGCCTTGAACTATGAGCATGTGTGAGCTAATCAATATGAGTATGGAAACTCTGATGTTTGATGTGCAATAATGTATGCTGACCATCGTGACTGTCTACTACTGACTATTGACTTTGAATGTGTGCATGCATGATTGATTATGTGTTTGGCTATATGGGAGCATTGTGTCTGTTCCGTTTTTGATGTAGCAACCACATTACATGTATACTAATTTTGTGCTACGTTCCTGCTGCTTGCTCTGTGTATTTATTTGTGGCGTGTTTATACTGCTCAGTTTGTATTGCAATCTTGTAAGTTTTGAAATATTTGTTTTGTCAAAAAAATTTCAAGGGAGTGATTGTTATTCCTTTTGAATTAACTGCACTATGCAAACACAACAGAGTTTACAAGATATTTTAGTGAAGAAAGAGCGCATATGAGACCAAATATTCCAGCATGCGTGCAACATCTAACCCTTGTCAACAGACCTTGATGAATGTTGTTTTTTCATTATATTAGAAAAAAATGATAATAGTGAAAAATTCTTCAATAAATAACATGAAATCTATAAATTATAAAAATATTTTAAAATTAATTATATGACTTAAATAATAATTCAATTTTTTAAAAAGTAAGTTAAATATACCCCTAATAAGTAGAAGAAACAATTTAACACGTGCAAGAAACCTTATATACACCCACACCGATCAAGATCAAATCAAAACTCAAGCCAAGTTTCTTACACACTCATCAACAACAACATAAAATCGAGAATCACGTCAACAATATCAACAACCGAAATTCACAAAATTATGGAACCAAATTCCGACGCAGGTGAACGAATCGCTAGAATCGCCGGCCACCTCAACCCTCCCAATCTCACGGTTCGTTTCCACCATTTCTTTCATTGCATCACACAACCAATTAGATCAATATCATCACTGTTAGATTCATATAACTGTGTATTATGTTATCTCAACAGATGAATGAACATGGTTCTTCCTCTTTGACGAGTTTCCATTGCCGTGCCAAAGGTGGATCACCTGGATTCAAAGTTGCAGTTTTGGGTGCTGCAGGTGGAATAGGACAGCCTCTTTCCATGTTGATGAAGATAAATCCATTGGTTTCAGTTCTTCATCTCTATGATGTGGTTAACACCCCTGGTGTTACTTCTGATATCAGTCACATGGATACTTCTGCTGTTGTATGTTCCTAACTCAGGTTCTATGTCCTGAATTTCATATAAATTAATAAACTTGCTCATTGAATTTTTGTGGGTCGATTTGATTTGCTCATAAAATAGAAACAAAATTGTTTTCATATAAGTTATTATATGGAGAGGAGAGCTTATGATTAAGTTGATAATTCATATAGAATAAGTTGTTTCCATAAGCTATATGAAATAGCCTCACAAGTGCTTGTGTCATTAGATAATCTAAAATAAGTCAATTCAAATAGGCTCTAAATCTGGAATGTGTGTTTGATCATTTCATATATGCTATTAGTTGTTTTCATAAGCTATTCTAGAGAGCTTCTAACAATAAGTTCAAAACCCTTATAGACATGTTATGAGTTGTTTTATAAGCTCTATCAAACAGTTTCACAAGTGCTTTTAAAGACAAGTTGGAAACCCTTATAGACATGTTATGAGTTGTTTTCATAAGCTCTCTCAAACAGTTTCACAAGTGCTTATGTTTGTAGATAAACTCAAGTAAATCAATCCAAATATGTTCTAAATCTGAAATGCATGTCTAATCATAGAAAATGTTTAGGTTTGTAAAATTAAGTTTTTTTTTATGTTAACATGACTCAGAAGGTTTTGATGTTTAGGTTCGAGGATTTTTAGGGCAAAATCAGCTTGAGGATGCACTTACAGGTATGGATTTGGTAATCATTCCTGCTGGTGTTCCACGTAAACCTGGAATGACTAGAGACGATCTCTTCAATATAAATGCTGGGATTGTTAAAACACTTTGTGAAGCAATTGCGAAGCGATGTCCCAAGGCAATTGTCAACTTGATAAGCAATCCCGTTAATTCCACTGTACCTATTGCGGCTGAAGTTTTCAAAAGAGCCGGTACTTATGATCCCAAGAGACTTTTGGGAGTTACAATGCTTGATGTGGTTAGGGCCAACACGTTTGTGGTATGAATTTTCTACTAATTACTATGTCCAGCTTTTTATACTCACACTTACAGCATAATTAGGACAGTGAAGTGACTTTTTCAACTTAATTGATCAAATCTCCAATGTCAAATTCCTTTTTGTTTCAACTTAATAAGTGAAGTTACTTCATTTGTTTTCCCTGTCGGGCTTAAAATGCAGGCTGAAGTTATGGGTCTTGATCCAAGGGATGTGGATGTTCCTGTTGTGGGGGGACATGCCGGAGTCACGATTTTACCTCTTCTTTCTCAGGTCACTCTAACTATTTCTAATTCGAAATTGCTACCATATTTGATTTTAAATACTTCAAAACGTAGTACTCTAGAAATTTTAAATATTTCTAATTCGTTGTCAATGACATTTCAGGTTAAACCACCTTCATCTTTCACCACAAAGGAAATCGAGTACTTGACAGATCGCATACAAAACGGTGGAACTGAAGTTGTTGAGGTAAAATTTACGCAAAGGAAATTGTGCTATAATATGATTTCTTCATTGCTATGGATTATCTATACATTGGAATTTTAATTTGCATAATGTTGTAATGTTCTCTAGGCCAAAGCTGGAGCTGGGTCTGCAACACTATCAATGGTTAGTATTTTGTTTTGTATCGATAGGGAAACGAGATCATATTCTCATTAAAAGAACTAATCTTGAACATACAATACAATCATAAATGGTCGTGCTTATATTTATGAAAAAACAATGTCGGTCATATTCATCTATATATAGTCGTATGGTTTAAGATAAGTTCTCAGTCGCTTCTTTTTTCTGAAATTTCATTTTTGTTTTGTTGTCTTAGCATAATTTTCATGACTTCTTAACAATGCTATGTGTAAATTGCAGGCATACGCCGCTGTTAAATTTGCAGATGCATGTCTTCGTGCGTTGAAAGGAGAGGCCGGAATCATTCAATGTGCATATGTTGATTCACGGGTAGGAATTAAAAATCTGCTTTCCATTATTAAGATAATCTTGAATCCTCTTCCATATCATAATCTTCAAATTCAAAGCTCGAAGAAGTATTTTTTTCTAAGGATTAACAGAGTCAGTTATTATAGGTTACCGAGCTTCCATTCTTTGCATCAAAAGTACGACTTGGCCGTGACGGAGTTGAGGAATTTCTTCCTCTAGGTCCCTTAAGTGATTATGAGAGGTATGCAGTAACAGTTATCATTTGAACTAACTAGTTTCCTAACTGAAACATTAAACTTATATCTAGTTTATAATTCGATAGGGCGAGTTTGGAAAAGGCAAAGAAAGAGTTAGCAACAAGCGTGGAGAAAGGCATTTCTTTCATCAGAAAATGAGTTGATAGCATATCCTGAAAATAAGTGGTGGAATTAAGTCATGTCAGTTGTGAGATCAAAATTTTCAAATTAGTTATATACTAGTAAAAACCATTCATATTACAATAAAAGAGTGTGTTTAATTTAAATACATAGTTTATTTTTTTGACAATATAGATATTTATTTTTTAAAATTTGTGAAGTATAAACGTGGCCATTTGAGCTTTGATTAAAAGAAATATTCAAGTACTAAAACATATATCGATTTTCCCTTCAGTTTTACAAGTATTGCCTGCAACTGCAACTACAAATTTGAACATATTCGGTTTGTAAGTGAAGTTGTAAATGTATCAACACGGCATGAAGAGAATAGTTGAGAAAATATAAGTTAGTAAGAACAATGTTTAATAGTCAATCATAGTATTACATTAAACAGATATAGAAAGTGTTTAATAGTAAATCACATATTTATGGTCTCTTTGTGTATAGTCTTAAAATTAAGATTAAATTTATATTAAAGTTTAGTTTCAGCTAGTATACTCTAGTATCCCTTAAATGGTATAGACTTCTCCTATAAGTCTTCATCTAGGACAGGGTTGTTTTATCCACAATCTTGAGTTGATTTCTTAGTGAAAGAAACCTTAAGGAAGACGAGCTCTGTTAGGAGAACAACATATTAATGAGTAGCAGGAATATGCTCGATAGGAAGTCTTATTGATGACCTCCAGGTCTTGTGATTGTAGCATATTGTAATGCGCCTACAACAGACCAGTAGTACGTAGGATGTTGCAAGTAATTAGACCTCATTTTGAGTGTAAAGATGATGTAGGTAGGCTTAGTGAGTGTAAAAAGTGAGGGGTCACATTTACTGGTTTGAAAACCAAAGTGGTGAATGGTGGTACTAAGCTTCTCAAACCAGGCCCTAGGTGCCTACTTGAGCCATAGATGGCCTTGTTCAACTTGCAAACAAGGGATGTGTTAACGTCAACAAATCCTGGAGGTTGTTGCGTATAAACCTCTTCTTCAAGAAGACCATTTAACAAAACATTATTTACATCCAATTGAGAGACATATTGTTGTCTAAAGATTTTCAAAGTGAGTATAACTCTGGCAGTAATAGGCTTCACTGCTGGAGAGAAAGTTTCTTGAAAGTTAAAACCTTGAACTTGATGGTAACTTTTAGCCACCAGTCTAGCTTTGTACTTTTGAACAAAACCATCATGATTTTTCTTAATCCTGAACACCCACTTGCAACTTATTGCACTTCTATTTAGAGGTAAAGGCGTAATGCTCCAGTTTTGTTGTTAAATAAGCTTGCATGTTTAGTCTTTCATAGCATCCAACTACTTAGGATCCTTGAGAGCTAGTTTGTAATTTGTATGAGGTAAGTTATAGTTCAGTTAGGCGAAGTGTGGGATGGAGCCTTGGTTACACAATGCCATCCTTGGCTCTAGATCCTTGGCTCTAGTGGTCATGGAGTGAGTATTTTGAGGATGAATTCTAGGTGGTGGGAGTAAAGGAATAAGAGATGTTTGGATAGACGTGTGTGACGAAAAGGATGTGTTGGAGAGGGATGTCACTTGATTAGTGCGATGATTGGATGATTGTGGCAAGGAAACAAGGTTGGTTGTGTCATTAGAACTAGTTATGTTTTAAGAAGTGGAGGATTTGGTTGAAATCAGGTAAGTTAGTGGTACCTTTTGAGGACATGTTATGAGATGTGATGGATTTGTTTGAATTTGGAATATGTGAGTTCATGGTGCTGTTGGAAGTTGAGCTTATGTTAGGATTAGGTGTTTAAGATTGAGGTAGTTGGAGAGACTCCACCTAGGTGTGATGAAGAAGTAGGTGTGGTTTTTAAGGAAGAAAATGAGAGAGGGAATGATATAAAGTGGGTTCTAACGGAGGGAGTCTGAGTTGAAGAAGAAGCAAACAAAGAGCTATATGAAAACCTAAGCTCATTGAATATCACATCCTTAGAGATGCAAATCCTACCATCATTAGCCAAACATTTATACATTTGTGATTTGAAGAATAGCTTAGGAAAGCACACTCCTCTCTTGAATGGTATGCAAATTTGTGAGGGTTGTAAGATTTGAGGTGTGGATAACATGCACACCCAAAGGCTTTAAGGAATTTGTAGTCAAGACCTGTGTTATAGAGTACTACTTCAACCTTATTTAAAAGTAAAAAAAAGAATGATAATTAAGTATATTTAATTTTTATTTTATTTTATATAAAAGAGAGACATAATTACTAATATATCTTTAATTAAATTTTTATTCACTAACAATATTAAATAATTAATGCAGAGATAATTTTGGAATAAAAGCATTAAATGTGATTATATTTGTTGAGATTTGCTTATATTTAAGTTCAAAAAATTTAGAATATTTTTGCTTATAAATAAGGTCGGAGGGAGTATAAGATAAGGAGAGTGAATATTTTCACCACATGCTTGTGTTTCCTCTCTAAATTGAGTTTGAATGTTGGTAATGAATGTTGTAAAGGCTACATATACCTCAGATTTTTGTTTGAGCAGAAAAATCCAAGTATACTTGGTTAAAGCATCAATACAAAAGTAAGAAGATATTTGAAACCATAAAAGAAAATCATAGGTGTTGGTCCCCAAACATCACAAATATAAGATCAAAAGAATCATGATAAACAATATTAGATCGGAAAGAAAGCAGTCTATGGACTTTTCCAAGATAACATGCTGCACAAAAGTCAAGCTTTGATTGATATTACAACTTATAAGAACAACTTTGAGTGACTCATGATTAGGATGACCCAATTTGTTGTGCCATTGTGTGTATAGAGATGGTCTTAGAATGTGATTGTTTTTATTTGCATATGAATCAAAATCTAATGTGTGAGGTGCAATGCTAGTAAGTGTGTGCACTATAGGTATGAAGTGTTTATTTAAGCTGAGTGGTTTAGCTTGAAATGATCCAAATGAATATAGCTCATTCTTTCTAAGATCTCATAGGAGAAGAATTTCAGAAGAACCATGTGATTTGACGAGACAAATATCAGGGTGAAATTCAAAGAAGACATTGTTGTCCCTTGTAAATTATTTGACTGAGATTAAATTCTTAATTATTTTTGGCACTAAGAGCATATTATACATAGTAAGTCTGATGTGTAGATTGTGTGTGGATTGAAAACAAGTGGAACCAATAGAAGTTATTGACAGATCTTATCCATTTTCAAGCATCACTTGGTTTGAACCAAAAGTTGAGATGATGTCATAAAAAATTTATGCGTTGTTTGTAACATGGTGTGTAGCACCAGAATCAGGGTACCATTAAAAAGAAGTGAGAGGATTATTGGTTGACTCAATGCCAACATTATAGGCTTGAGGCTGCTTATGTGAGAAAGAGGAACATACAGGTGTAGTGGGCCTTGATGAAAAACCAAGGGGAGCACGGCATGGTGATGATGCTGAAGGAACCAACCATTGATTACTAAGTGGGACACGAGGTGCAGTTTTATGCCAAGTGGACAGGAAAGGATGTTGAGGAAGGGTGTCGTACCTCGAAAAATGAGAACACGATCTCGCGAAGCGCAATCACACGCTCGTGGGATGGACTTAACAGAGTCGCCACCGAATTTTATTTATTCCCAAAGAGGGAAAGGAGAAATATTGATAAAATTCAAAAAAGAATGACAATAATATTGGTCATCGCAATCAAATCAGTGTTTGGGAGTCGGTTATGCAAGATGAATGTATTAACACCCCTCACGTCGATTGTACTCAACGGAAACCATTTAGTTTTGAATGAATGTTAGTGTGATGTTAGTTTGCGATCTTATACTTAATTGAGATAGAAAAAAAAGAAAAAAGAAAAAAGTTTTAGAATTTTGGTTAATGTGGAAGGACTTAAAAAGATTTTTTATTAAGGTGCAAAGAAGAAATGATCTAAAAAGGTTTTATTATTAGGGGGTCTGACAAGATTTCACAATCTCACTCATACGTATCTATAGGTGCAATAGAGAATTCAAGGCTACGTAATTATGGATAGAAAATATTTGTTTGTTGGTTGATTTTAGTGAAAGATATCTTGTATTATCAACGAAAACATTATTTTACTCAAAACAGGTGAGGAACGAGCGTTTGAATCAACATTGAATGGATTTACAAATCAATATTTAGGGGAAAACGTCACTTATCTCAACTCAACAATTGTGGATGAAGCATTGTTTTGCATCATCTTAAGATAAAACGTCTTTCGTTTATAAAAATGTTTTTAAGATTAATCGCATGGTGGCGAGAAAAAATAGTTTGATTGGTTGGAGGTATTTTATAGGTGAATGACAAACATTTCATTAGAACGAGACCTAAACCTCAAGATCAATCACCCGGGGTTCTGTAACACCCCAATAAAATAAAATAATTATTTAAATTGAGTTAATAGTATAATATTAATTTAATTGAATAATTGGGTTATTTTATTATTGGAATAAAATAAATTGGAATATTATTATTGGATTATAATTGTTATTATTTTGGAATAATAATTATTATTGGAAAATATATAAGTTGGAATTAAGAGAAAAGTCTCATTCTTGGAACAGAAGGGTTTTCACGTGAAAAGTTGAGAAGCTGCAGAGAAGAGGAAAAGGGCAAGAGAAAAACTGCAGAGCACGGTTGAAGAACGGAAAAGCTAAAGCTTAGAATCGCCGGATTAACTCAGGTAAGGGGGGTTTATCGTCGATTAATGGGTATTATGGGATAATATGTAGTGGGTAGTAATAAGCCGTTGAGTTAACCCTAATTGGGACTGTGTATGCTGAATTTGATGTTGGATAAACGGTATTAAAATTTGTAATTGGAATCGATCGTTGTGTGAGTCGTAAATGTTAGACTATGGTACGAATCCCAATTAAAAACTTGAATCGGCGCTACCAATTTACCGGACGAATTGTTCTGTTTAGAGATGTTTGTAGTTGAGGAAACGGCCGGAAAACCTGTGAAACGTAAGCTGACGGAAACCTGGAATAACTCAGAAAATCTGAGTCTGCGCGCGAGCGGTCGACCATAGGGTCGGCGTGCGCTGACCCGTGAGGCATGCGCTGACTGCATGCGTCGACGCATGGTAGTTTTGCGCCGACCAGTGAGCTAAGCGTCGACTGTATGCGTCGACGCATAGGGCTTTTGCGCTGACTCTCTCCAGTTGAGCAGAGTCTTTGCGCCGACCTGTGAGCTTTGAGCTGTGGAAAACTTGATGTCGTATGTTGCAGAGTGGAAAAATGGATACTTTAATGTTGTGTATATAAGTGAGAGCTGGCCTATGTTGGCACATGATGTGATAGGGATTATACCCCGCTGTTGTGAGCAGTATAAGTATTAGTAGAGAGTGCTAATACTGTGTTTAATTTATTTACATAATAATGATGTGTTGATGATGTATGATGGCATGAATAATGATGTGAATGTATGTATTATGCCTGTGTTGTGAATGGACTGTTGTGTAGCTTAGAAGGTGAGCTTATGTCCGTTGTGAATTGTTGTTGATGCTGCATTGCTAGATGATTAGCATGCATAGCATAGCCTGTGGGGCTGTAGCTAATTCCCATAGTGAGGAATTAGTGAGTGAATCATTGTGGATTTGTTGTTGATGTTTGCATACTAGATGATTAGTGTGCATAGTCTAGCCTTCGGGGCTGTAGCTAATTCCCATGGTGAGGAATTAGTGAGTGAGTCATTAGATCTCAATGAGTGGGACTAATGAGCTTAGTAGCCGTATCCGGAGGGATCGGTGAGCTTGAACTATATGTTCAAGAATAGTCGGTACCGCATGTGTGGAGTCTCATTGCATAATGTAAGTATGGCGTATAATATGAATGGATGTATTCCAATATTATACGTGTGTTTGTGTTGTTATGGAGTATGATACGAGGTCATACTTGTGTTGTATGTTGGCATTGAGCATGATGTTGAGTTGATGTGCTGTTACTGAATGTATGTTGTAATTAGGGTGATCGAATGTGTTAAATTACTTAACATGACATAATATTTTATAATGCTTATTTATTGATTGAGGAACTCACCCTTACAACTGTTTTTCAGGTAACGAGCAGTGAGTTGAATAGGAGCTAGTGCTTGGAGTCTAGTGTAGTCTCCTAGTGGGTCATGCTCTGATAGATGTAACATTGGGATGGGATGTTCGAATATTGTATTGATTGGTTGTGAATCATGTTGCATGTAATATGTTCTATGTTGGAATGATTGAGCTGTTTTCTATCCGCTGCGTATTATGCAGATACTTTATAATTTGAGTGAAATAAATGAGCATGATCGTGGAAATTTTGATGGTCGTTGTGAATTGATTGTGTGACACCCTTCGGGGCATAATTACTCTGATTGATTTATTATTATGTTAATTAAATAATTTGGGGTATTTAGAAGGGTGTTACATTAGTGGTATCAGAGCATAGTCGGTCGAGTCGAGTCGTAGTTATTCTGTTTCCCTGTACGGGATAGGTGTTGTGTAACCCTATCAGTACTTACTATCTTAGCTTGTTGGGTTTTCAGAATAGAGATGGCTGGAAGAGGTAGAGATGATGCTGCAATTGCTGAGGCTCTGGGTATGCTAGCTGGAGTACTTGGAGGAAATCCGAATGTGGTGGGAATGGGAGCTGCTCGTCAGTTGAGTGAGTTCCAAAAGAACAATCCTCCAATGTTCAAGGGAGCATACGATCCAGATGGTGCTCAGAAGTGGTTGAAGGAGATTGAGAGAATCTTCAGAGTAACTGAGTGTGCTGATAACCAGAAGGTCAGGTTCGGTACACATATGCTGTCAGAGGAAGCTGATGATTGGTGGGTTGCTACCCGCACGGAGTTAGAAACTGCTGGTAACGCTGAAATTACTTGGGCTGTATTCAGAGAGAGATTCCTGAGGAAGTATTTTCCGGAGGATGTTAGAGGAAAGAAAGAGATAGAGTTCTTGGAATTGAAGCAGGGTAACAGGTCTGTTACTGAGTATGCTGCTAAATTTACAGAGTTGTCAAAGTATTATACCCCCTATGATGAGGCTGCGGGAGAATTTTCGAAATGTGTGAAGTTTGAGAACGGGTTGCGTCCCGAGATCAAGCAGGCGATTGGATATCAGCGAATCAGGGTGTTTTCTGATTTGGTTGACTGTTGCAGGATTTTTGAACAGGATTCCAAGGCTAGAGCAGAGAGCTATCAGCAAAGGGTTGATAGGAGGGGTAAGAATCAGGTTGATCGTGGGAAACCGTATACAGCTGGCAAGGGTTTCCAGAAGCAGAGTGGGATGAAGAGGCCTAGTGGGGGAGACTCTAGTGCTCCTGTTAAGTGTTACCGGTGTGGTCGGGCTGGACATCGTGTTCATGAGTGTACCAGTGCTGAGATGAAGTGTTTCAAGTGTGGCAAAGGTGGTCATTTGGCTGCAGAGTGTAGGTTGAAGACTGTGACTTGTTTCAACTGTGGAGAAGTGGGTCATATCAGCCCACAGTGTCCTAAGCCGAAGAAAGAAAAACAGTCAGGAGGCAAGGTTTTTGCTTTATCGGGTTCTGAGACTTCTGCAGATGATCGTTTGATCCGAGGTACGTGTTATATTAATGGCTTTCCTCTTGTAGCTATTATTGACACAGGTGCGACTCATTCTTTTATATCTTTGGATTGTGCGGTGAAACTTAAATTAGAGATATCTGAGATGCTTGGTAGTATGGTGATTGATACTCCTGCAAAGGGTTCAGTGACTACTACTTCAGTTTGCTTGAGTTGCCCTTTGAGTATTTTTGGTAGAGATTTTGGGATAGACCTTGTGTGTCTTCCATTAGTGCAGATCGATGTTATCTTGGGTATGAACTGGTTGGTGTTTAACCGAGTTTCTATCAATTGTTTTGATAAGACTGTGATATTTCCTGAGGTTGAGGAAGGAAAGGATTTGTTTCTATCAGCTAGGCAGGTGAACGAGGAAGTAGCAGATGGGGCAGAGTTGTTTATGCTGTTAGCGACTTTGGAGGCTAGAGATAAACTGGTGATTGACGATCTAGTCGTGGTGTGTGATTTTCCTGATGTGTTTCCGGAAGAAGTGAATGAATTGCCGCCAGAGCGTGAAGTTGAGTTCTCGATTGATTTGGTACCTGGTACTAGACCGATATCGATGGCTCCGTACCGTATGTCTGCTGTTGAGTTAACGGAGTTGAAGAGTCAGTTGGAAGATCTGTTGGATAAGAAATTTATTCGTCCGAGTGTGTCACCGTGGGGTGCACCAGTGTTGTTGGTTAAGAAGAAAGAAGGTACTATGAGGTTGTGTGTGGACTACAGGCAACTGAATAAAGTGACGATCAAGAATCGGTATCCTTTGCCGAGGATTGATGATTTGGTGGATCAGTTGGTTGGTGCGAGTGTGTTCAGCAAGATAGATTTGAGATCTGGGTATCATCAGATACGTGTGAAAACTGAGGATATTCAGAAGACTGCTTTCAGGACAAGGTATGGACATTATGAGTATTCTGTAATGCCTTTGGTGTGACTAATGCGCCTGGAGTATTTATGGAGTATATGAATAGGATTTTCCATCCGTATCTGGACAAGTTTGTTGTGGTGTTTATTGATGATATTTTGGTGTATTCGAAATCTGAAGAAGAGCATGCTGAGCATTTGAGAGTGGTTTTAGGAGTTCTACGAGAAAAGAAGTTATTTGCTAAACTCTCTAAATGTGAATTTTGGTTAGAAGAAGTTAGTTTTCTGGGTCATGTGATTTCAAGAGGTGGTGTTGCTGTTGATCCTTCTAAGATAGAAGCGGTAGCTAAGTGGGAAGCTCCGAAGTCTGTTGCTGAGATTCGAAGTTTCCTTGGTTTGGCTGGTTATTATAGGAAATTCATTGAGGGGTTTTCTAAGTTGGCGTTACCGTTGACGATGTTGACTAGAAAGGGGCAAGCGTTTGTTTGGGACTCAAAATGTGAAGAAGGGTTCCAAGAGTTAAAGAGAAGGCTGACTACTGCTCCTATTCTGATATTACCGAGTTCGTCGGAATTATTTGAGGTTTATTGTGATGCTTCATTGTTGGGTTTAGGTGGTGTGTTGATGCAGAATAAGCAGGTTATAGCTTATGCTTCGAGACAACTAAGGGTTCATGAGAGGAACTATCCGACACATGATTTAGAGTTGGCAGCTGTGGTATTTGTTCTGAAGTTGTGGAGACATTATTTGTATGGGTCAAGATTTGAAGTTTTCAGTGACCATAAGAGTTTGAAGTATCTGTTTGATCAGAAAGAGCTGAATATGAGATCAGAGAGGGTCAGAAATCTGATGTGCTTTTGGTTGATAAGTTGACTCTAGTGAATCAAGGTCAGGGTGGTGAATTCAGAATTGATGAGAATGGTATTTTGAAATTTGGTAGTCGGGTGTGTGTTCCGGATGTTACAGAACTTAAGAAGAACATTCTTGAAGAAGGACATCGTCGTGGGTTGAGTATTCATCCTGGAGCTACGAAGATGTATCATGATTTAAAGAAGTTATTTTGGTGGCCGGGAATGAAAAGAGATATTGCGAGTTTTGTTTACTCCTGTTTGACTTGTCAGAAGTCAAAGATTGAGCATCAGAAGCCGTCTGGGCTAATGCAACCGTTGGCTATTCCGGAGTGGAAGTGGGATAGTATCAGTATGGATTTTGTTTCTGGTCTGCCGAGGACAAGTAAGAATTTTGAAGCTATTTGGGTGATTGTTGATAGATTGACGAAGTCGACTCATTTCATTCCGATCAGAATGGATTATCCGTTAGAGAGATTAGCCGAGTTGTATATGGAGAAGATTGTAAGTTTGCATGGTATTCCGTCTAGTATTGTTTCGGACAGAGATCCTAGATTTACATCGAAGTTCTGGGAAGGTTTGCAGAAGGCTTTGGGAACTAAGCTGAGATTGAGTTCTGCATATCATCCGCAGACTGATGGTCAGACTGAGAGGACGATTCAGTCATTGGAGGATCTTTTGAGAGCTTGTGTTTTGGAAAAAGGAGGTGCTTGGGATAGTTATTTACCTTTGATTGAGTTTACCTACAACAATAGTTTTCATTCGAGTATTGGTATGGCACCATTTGAAGCTTTGTATGGTAGGAGATGTCGGACACCTTTATGTTGGTATGAGTCCGGTGAGAGTGCTGTGGTTGGACCGGAAATTGTTCAACAAACTACGGAAAAGATTAAGATGATTCAGGAGAAGATGAGAATTGCTCAGAGTCGTCAAAAGAGTTATCATGATAAGAGGAGGAAGTCACTTGAGTTTCAAGAGGGAGACCATGTGTTTCTTCGTGTTACTCCGATAACTGGTGTTGGTCGGGCGTTGAAGTCGAAGAAGTTGACACCTCGATTTATTGGTCCTTATCAGATTTTGGAGAGGATAGGGGAGGTAGCCTATCGTATCGCTTTACCGCCGTCGCTTGCGAATTTGCATGAGGTTTTTCATGTGTCTCAGTTGAGGAGGTATATTCATGATCCGTCGCATGTAATCCAAGTAGATGATGTACAGGTGAGAGATAACCTGACTGTTGAAACAGCGCCTATGAGGATCGAGGATCGAGAGTTGAAGCAGTTGCGGGGTAAAGAGATTGCCTTGGTGAAAGTAGCTTGGGGAGGACCAGCAGGTGGCAATGTGACTTGGGAACTGGAGAGTAAGATGAAGGAATCTTACCCAGAGTTGTTCGGTTGAGGTATGTTTTCGAGGACGAAAACTCTTTTAGTGGGGGAGAGTTGTAACACCCCAATAAAATAAAATAATTATTTAAATTGAGTTAATAGTATAATATTAATTTAATTGAATAATTGGGTTATTTTATTATTGGAATAAAATAAATTGGAATATTATTATTGGATTATAATTGTTATTATTTTGGAATAATAATTATTATTGGAAATATATAAGTTGGAATTAAGAGAAAAGTCTCATTCTTGGAACAGAAGGGTTTTCACGTGAAAAGTTGAGAAGCTGCAGAGAAGAGGAAAAGGGCAAGAGAAAAACTGCAGAGCACGGTTGAAGAACGGAAAAGCTAAAGCTTAGAATCGCCGGATTAACTCAGGTAAGGGGGGTTTATCGTCGATTAATGGGTATTATGGGATAATATGTAGTGGGTAGTAATAAGCCGTTGAGTTAACCCTAATTGGGACTGTGTATGCTGAATTTGATGTTGGATAAACGGTATTAAAATTTGTAATTGGAATCGATCGTTGTGTGAGTCGTAAATGTTAGACTATGGTACGAATCCCAATTAAAAACTTGAATCGGCGCTACCAATTTACCGGACGAATTGTTCTGTTTAGAGATGTTTGTAGTTGAGGAAACGGCCGGAAAACCTGTGAAACGTAAGCTGACGGAAACCTGGAATAACTCAGAAAATCTGAGTCTGCGCGCGAGCGGTCGACCATAGGGTCGGCGTGCGCTGACCCGTGAGGCATGCGCTGACTGCATGCGTCGACGCATGGTAGTTTTGCGCCGACCAGTGAGCTAAGCGTCGACTGTATGCGTCGACGCATAGGGCTTTTGCGCTGACTCTCTCCAGTTGAGCAGAGTCTTTGCGCCGACCTGTGAGCTTTGAGCTGTGGAAAACTTGATGTCGTATGTTGCAGAGTGGAAAAATGGATACTTTAATGTTGTGTATATAAGTGAGAGCTGGCCTATGTTGGCACATGATGTGATAGGGATTATACCCCGCTGTTGTGAGCAGTATAAGTATTAGTAGAGAGTGCTAATACTGTGTTTAATTTATTTACATAATAATGATGTGTTGATGATGTATGATGGCATGAATAATGATGTGAATGTATGTATTATGCCTGTGTTGTGAATGGACTGTTGTGTAGCTTAGAAGGTGAGCTTATGTCCGTTGTGAATTGTTGTTGATGCTGCATTGCTAGATGATTAGCATGCATAGCATAGCCTGTGGGGCTGTAGCTAATTCCCATAGTGAGGAATTAGTGAGTGAATCATTGTGGATTTGTTGTTGATGTTTGCATACTAGATGATTAGTGTGCATAGTCTAGCCTTCGGGGCTGTAGCTAATTCCCATGGTGAGGAATTAGTGAGTGAGTCATTAGATCTCAATGAGTGGGACTAATGAGCTTAGTAGCCGTATCCGGAGGGATCGGTGAGCTTGAACTATATGTTCAAGAATAGTCGGTACCGCATGTGTGGAGTCTCATTGCATAATGTAAGTATGGCGTATAATATGAATGGATGTATTCCAATATTATACGCGTGTTTGTGTTGTTATGGAGTATGATACGAGGTCATACTTGTGTTGTATGTTGGCATTGAGCATGATGTTGAGTTGATGTGCTGTTACTGAATGTATGTTGTAATTAGGGTGATCGAATGTGTTAAATTACTTAACATGACATAATATTTTATAATGCTTATTTATTGATTGAGGAACTCACCCTTACAACTGTTTTTCAGGTAACGAGCAGTGAGTTGAATAGGAGCTAGTGCTTGGAGTCTAGTGTAGTCTCCTAGTGGGTCATGCTCTGATAGATGTAACATTGGGATGGGATGTTCGAATATTGTATTGATTGGTTGTGAATCATGTTGCATGTAATATGTTCTATGTTGGAATGATTGAGCTGTTTTCTATCCGCTGCGTATTATGCAGATACTTTATAATTTGAGTGAAATAAATGAGCATGATCGTGGAAATTTTGATGGTCGTTGTGAATTGATTGTGTGACACCCTTCGGGGCATAATTACTCTGATTGATTTATTATTATGTTAATTAAATAATTTGGGGTATTTAGAAGGGTGTTACAGGTTCCACCGGAATGCTAGATTCCAATGGTCTTTTTCATTCAAGATTAATTGAAAAAATTGTTTGATGGACAACGAAGACTTGATAAGAATCAATTGATCAAAGAGTTGCATTATAATGCTTGATCACAACGACCCTTATTTGTCCAAGTTGATTTAAGTGTTTTAAGAACGAAAGAAAAGAATGAACGATTTACCAAAAACACGTGGCTCGGGACCGATCATTCGAGGATTCCCATCGGAATCTTAGTTTCCGACTGTCCTCTTCTTTTGTGTTTATTTAGAAAAATATTTTGATGTTACGTTTGATTTAAAAAAAGTCACTCGATGTTTGATCGAGGTTTGATTCACGTTGAAAGATTTTAAAATGAACTTGATGTTGATCGATATATATATATATATATATATATATATATATATATATATATATATATATATATATATATATATATATATATATATATATATATATATATATATATATATATATATATATATATATATATAGAGAGAGAGAGAGAGAGAGAGAGAGAGAGAGAGAGAGAGAGAGAGAGATATTAATTGAAATACACTGTCAGTGTAAAAGAGTTTTACACCATCAGTTAATTATAGACGTTGGATATTAAAAGAAGTTTGACTTTTATTTTAAAAATCTATAAAGTAATACAAACGGGTGATGGTGATGAACCGACGGTGTAAAACTTTTTACACTGACAGTGTATAGTAATTAATCTCTCTCTCAATATATAAAATTAATAATCAATGCACTATCTAGAGCAAAAATAAAATACACCTTACAAACAAAGGGTGGAATTACATTTTATCAACTAGGGAATAATAAAAATAATATAAAAAAACATTATAAGAGCACTAAACAATCAAACATAAAAGAATATGGAAAATCGAAAAGAAAATTAAAGTAGATATAAATAGATACAAATTAAAAAGTTTCTTTCTGTTTTTTATTTATTTTTGTAAAGTAGATATTTTTATAAGATAATATAACAAAATGGAAAAAGAAATTTGATATTTCATGAATAACTAAATATAAATATCAACTAAAAATTAAAATATCAATTTTTTTTTTATTTAAAAAAACTCTACTCTTTATTTTAATTAAAAAGTAAAATTTATCAAACTAAAATACATAAATAAAAATTAAAGAAAAAGAAAAAATCACTATAGATAATAAAAACAATCAAGATAAAAAAAGGAAAAGGGAAACCACCCAAGTGGTGGTAGCATAATTTCATCTTTTTTGGAATTTCTAACACCAACCAAACAGATCAATGTAAGCAAGACACATTGCACTAATAAAAAAGATAAAATAAAATAAAAATAAAAAAATGCATGGAAATGGAAAGAAAACCAGTAACAACAAAGACAACAAAAGTTATTCTCTCATCCCTCTCAAGAAATCGATTTTTCAGGAAAATATGCAGGGGAAAGAAAAAGTGCTCTCCATTTCAAAGAAAATAACATCAACAATAACAATATTAAATAAAGAGCTCCAACGGTTATGGTGTCGGTGGCGTCACGGTTGTGTGATGCAATTCCGGCGTGATGTGTGTTTGATAGTGATGTGATGGTGTTGTTGTATGGAGTGTTGTTAGTCGTGAAGAGTTATGTGGTTTGAAGATCCAATTAGTATTTTGTGGGAAAAATAAGAGTTTCCTATGGAGTATCATGTGTTGTGTTTTTTTACTGCATATGAAAATGGAAGAATATTATAATGAAGTATTTTATGAGGTTAGTGTGTAGTGTTTTTTGTTCATTTTTTCTTCTTAATATGACAAAGAGAGTCCTCTTTAAAAGTGAAAAAAAAGCTATCATTTTGTACTGTTGGTGCATTGCATTGAGGGAATGGCGAATCAACTTTCACATAAAAGAGCATTAAGTTCTTTTTTTTTTCAATACCCACTTTTGAATTCCAAGACAGAGAAAGGTTACACTTGGAGAATCATGTTGTGTCATTTTTGGTTGTCTCTAATTGGGAAAATATGAGCCAATGAACATCGTTTAGTATCACTAGTGGTCTCTGCGGATTGACTCTCTATTATTGGGAAAGTTGCATCTCAGCTTTTTACATGAAGGAGATTCGTTTCTCCACTTATCTTTTTTTGTTTTAAAAAAAGTGAGATAGTAGATCTTAGTGATAAGGCATTGCTGCCTATGTTGTGATTGACCTACTTCTCAACACACTATGACTTATACACTATGGTTTCCAAATTTTCAACAAAATGACAACAAAAACCTTTGAATAATATTAGTGTAACATGAGTTAAAAATTATTAAAACAACAGAAATTCAAACAAACTTAAATAATCGAAATAAAATCTTAGAAAATTCTAATTAAATATTATGAACATTTTGACAAAAAGACAAAAATAAACGGGCTCAAAATGAATAAAAGATGTGCGCAAAAATGCTCAAAAAATTAAACCGAATACATCAAAATGATCATTATGAAATAAACTTCTTAGAAATATACAAGTTTTGATCAAATTTTGAAATAAAAAATGAGCGGTTAAAAGGATCAGGCTGATAAAAATGCGACCGAAAAAGTAGTCGAAAAAATAAAATCAGCACGTCAGGTTAAATTATGTGAATCGTAGATTAATAAAAATGACATCTGCAAGCTCGATTTTGAAAGTTTTCGCCCGCTTATTTTACGTACATTTGAGGATCAGTTCGACCGGTCTGTCTGTAAATCCGAAAATTTATTTTGGTTGACATTTTAAGCACTATACAAGGTGAATGTTATGTTATGTAGATGATGCGAACACCATGATGCATGTATTTATTTATTGAATGAGGGGTAAAATTGGGGTATGACAATTGCCTCTATTTAAGTATCTTCAACCAAATAATATGAGGAATGTTAATCTTCGTATGATCGCGGTGGGAGATAGTTAAATACTAAAGGACCCAAGTTTTGTCCCTTGATGAGATGATATGAAATTATATGAGATCTTATTAATGCATGAAACACTTTTTTTGCTGGGAAATGATATGAAATGAACCTAAGCATAATATTTTATTATGGACGATAAGCAGACCCGTGGGGAATGAAGGAGACATATGATAATGGTGATCCACAGGAAAATGGAAAAGACAAATGGGTGAAGAGTCACTGAGGATAACAAATTGCTCGAGAAAAGACACTAGGGAATTGCAAAGGGGAATCGCAAAAGACTCAATATGAAAATACATAAGACATACAAAAGGATAATTCAAAAATACTCCGGATATGTTTTGTAAATACCTCAGAATACTAGAGTCAATCTGGAAATACATTAGAGAGAAAGACGCATTCTGTAATATATCGATAGATGAAAAAGATTCTAGAAATACGTAAGAATGATAGACAGACATCCGAAAATACATCGGATAGAAGAAACAAATTCTGGAAATACACCAGAATGATCACATAATATATGGGAATACATCAGACAGGTTGAGAAACATTTGGAAATAAATCAAATAGGTTGGGAAACATTTGGAAATACATAAGACATGTTCTGGAAATACATCAGACAACACAACTCAATATGGGAATGCATCAAAGAGACAAACACAACTGATAATACATCGGGGAAGTTTTGGAAATACCTCAGAAAACAACACTCAATCTGGAAATGCATCAGAAAGACAAACACATCCAGTAATACATCGGGTAAATTCTGGAAATACATCAGAATACAAACTCAATTTAGAAATACATCAGAGAGACAAAAGGAATCTATGGAAATACATCAGATAACATGACTCAATCTGGGAATAGATCAGAGAGACAAACCCATCCGATAATACATCGGGGAAGTTCAAAGTATGTTTTATCAACAGGTTAAGACATAACCTGACACTTTAGAATATATTTGACAGTTCTGGAGATTTCTCACAAAAAATTCATCCGATCAAAGATTTTGGAGATTCCTAATAGGGAATTTATCCAAAACAAAAATAAACGGGAGTATTCTTATAAGTAGATCATTCACGTAAAAGGCTATGATGATTCTTTATAAAGAAATCAATCAAGACCAACATCATTGGAGTTTTCTAACAAAAAAAACTTCCAAGCTTCTAGGAATTCCTCAAAATGATGAGTCATACATGGCTTTCTAGGAACCATTAGGAAAAACAGGGTAATCAAACTCTTTGTATGTGGATCATCCATGCAAAAGGCTATGATGATTCTTTACAAAGAAATAAATCAAGACCAACATCATTGGAGTTTTCTAACAAGAAAAACTTCCAAGCTTCTGGGAATTTCTTAAAATGATTAGTCATACATGACTTTCTAGGAACCATTAGGAAAAAATAGGGTAATCAAACTCTCTGTATGTGCCAACAAAGTTGGACCTAAATCATAGGCATGAGTTATAACCAGCTTCTAACGGATTGGTACCAGTTACAACTTGGACTTTAAATGATGTTGGTGATAACCAGACTTCGAATACCGATTACAATGGATTTACAAACAGAGTGACAGTGATGCCAATGACAATTGGGTTTAAAACGAGTTCTAGTAACAACTGAGCTTGGAATAATCCTAGTGACAACTGAATTTTAAGAGACACAAATGAGTCTTGGGATAATGTCGGGGAATATAATAGGGGTTATGGAAGTGCATCAGAAAAAAAATGACATGTCCATAAATTCATCGGAGCGCAAAAGAAAGTGAATTCTGGAAATGCATCAGGATTACAAGGGAATATTCGGAAATACATCAGATACCAAGGCTCAATCTGGAAATTCATCAGATATATAGACACATCCGATAATTATTGGGTAAATGAAACAAATTCTGGAAATACGTCAAAATGATATACAAACATCCGTAAATACATCAGAATGATCATAGAATATCTGGGAATACATCAGATAGGTGGGGAAACATTTGGAAATACATCAAACAAGTTTTGGAAATACGTCAGAACACATACTTACTCTGGAAATACATCAGATAGACGGGGAAACATCCGAGAGTACATATGACAAGTCATGGAAATACCTCAAAAAACAACACTCAATCTGGAAATACATCAGAGGGACAAAGGAAGGTCTGTAAATGAATCAAAATTAAAAATCAATCTGGAAATACATCAGATAAATAAACATATCCGGTAATTCATCGAAGAGTAAAAGAAACAAACTCTGGGAATGCATCAGAATTACAAGGAATATCTAGGAACACCTCAGATAACATAAGACTGAATCTAGGAATACATCAGAGAGACAAGACATGTCTGAAAATGCTTCAGATAGGTTAAGGCGCATCTGGAAATTCATCAGACGGTAAAAAGGAACACACTGTGGAAATGCATCAGAATCACAAGGAACATATCTAGAAATACGTCAGATAGGTTCTGGAAATACGTCAGAGATACAAAAGGAATAATCCGAAAATGCATCGGATAATCCAAAAAGAAATTGAACCTCATGAATAAAAATATGTTTTGATAGGTGCCAACTGAGTTGGACTTTGAGGTCGAGGGATATATGATCAACAATGAGACATGGGCTGATGCAAAATGAGCAAGAAACATATTTTGGGCTATGCATGATTGGAATTTGCTTTTATGCATGATGTACGAATGATCATGATATGCAAATGTTGACTTTATGCAGACTGGGAGTTTATAGAGGTTGTTTATGGAGGTTCTGATTCCTCAACACCGAAAACTTGACCAAGTATTTTGTGATAGATGTTGTCAAAGGATAATTCTATTAAGTTTGAGATTTACAACTAGCCAAGGGGATCCTTTTGGAGGATTAATGGACCGTGCTAGGATTTTTTTCACTCGTTTTGAACTTAATTGTCGCTGACGTATGACAAAGTTTACTCTATCAGCTTGAAAGCATGAAGAGGGTGTGCCCCTCTGTGGCTCATCTCGCCCATAGTATAAGTCTTTGAAGATGTTCCCCTTGCGAGTGAGTTTGGAAACAGCTTGCCATGAGACGGCCTCGAGATGGTTTGCCTCAAGTGTTTGATATTTGCAGTCTTCTGCCCCTTATTAACCATCTCTTGGAAATATAGACTTCTGATTAACCATCCTTTGGAGGATTGGACTCATTGAGCTCTTTGTGGTAGCTCGCCCTAGTGTGAGTCTCGAAGAGGCTTGCTCTTTGATTAACTGACTCTTGGGGTGATTGGCTCGGACTGACCGATGCTCACAAATTTGCCCCTGACTTGACTTCTTTCACATGATCAATTCCTCAACTGACTGCTTTAGTTAGAATTCCCTTGCAAATAAAATTGTTCATTCAAAAATGGTCATTTTAATGTAATGTTCATGCAAATTTTTGAAATAAAAAATTATTGATATCTATTTAATGAAATTCAGTGAACGGATCACTGATCATAACACAATACTAATCTAACCATTCACAGTGTGCAAGGTGGTGGTATCAATATAAATGATTAACAAAGATCTTTTGGAGTCAGGTTAACGCAACCTTGCTGAAGTATGCTTTCAAAATAAACCATGCCTCAATTAGGTCTTTTAAGGGTTGTAACATGACCTGGTTCACGGTTTTTGAAACAAAAGGATATGAGGCTCAAAATTTAATTTTACCCACCCCTTCTTCGTAATGATTTATAGTCATATATTCAGTTAATTAACACATGCATTCTACTTCCAAGAGGTTTTGGAGTTGTGATAGTAATGATGAAGATTCAAGATCCGATTGTCTTGAAATGACAATCACCTTACTTTGTTTTTATTGAGGATTTAATGACCTCTCTTGATTGATTTTTTTATATCCCTAATTTTTTCCTAGACCACTTCTTTGAAGTTTTCAGTCCACCGGGATGCCCTAATTTTTGCCTAAGTCGTTTTGTGGTGTTTGACTTAATGAGCTTTTCTTTTTTTTATTTTGAAAGGTTGATTGTCATGTTATTGGTGGATAAGGAACAACCACTACAAACTTTTGCTTTTCTCAGCTTCTTCAACACTTCAAGATATGTGTGAAGTGTGTGGTTGATCCTCAGGTGGGATGGTGTATTGATCAGCTGATTCTCTTGAAGATTGAATGCATAGTCAAATTAACTGAACACACTACCCTGTCCTTGGTTAAGATGAAGGGTTTTTTATTCCGAAAGAAACACCAACTTCTAGGCTCAAAGTGGTTGGATAGGGATTAAATCCTTATCTCTTCAGTGTTTAGGGATTAGAAACAATGCCTTATATCATCGGCAAAGTTTTGTTCAAAAGCATACCACAATAATTTCAAGTATTTTGTTTTCATCATCCTCCTTCCAATCTTTGTTAAACAACAGTTTGATAAAGATAAGTCAAAAAGGAGAAATATTTTTGTTTTTTTTACATAAATGAAAAATGAGTGAATATGAACGGATTAATTTAAAAGATGTATAAACATTTCATTAATTTTATCAACTCAAAGAAAACAAACCATGCCTTAAAAGCAAATAAATAATCAGCATGCAAAGAAATTACAAAAGGAAATGCTGAAACAACCAAATGATTGCTAGTTTTAGGGAATTGACTTCTTCAAGCTTGATGCATGATGCATTTTCCATGTTCTGGGAGAGGGTTGATTCCAACATTCGGTCCCACATCTTTGAAGCTCAAAATATTGTTGTTGATTAGCTCTTGAACCTTTGCTTTCAAGGCATAACATCCTTTCAACGAATATCCTAGTGCTCCCTCGTGGAATGCACAATGTGCATTAGGGTCATACCCCAGGGGGTATGGATCTAGTATCGGAGGAAGATACATAGTAACAATCATACCCTTCTGCATCAAAGACGGGAATAGTTGACTGTAGCTCATGGGGATTGGGTTAAAATGAGTTCTTGCCCTCCTATTGTGGTTCTGATTGACAGGTGCATTGTGGTTTTAACGAGCCTAGGGCCTTGGTCGTTGATAATGAAGAGTGGCAGGCACTGGTTGGTATGGAGGAGCTATCGGGTTATGTTAGTACCCTTGGGCAAAAGTTTGCTGATAAGGAGGAGAAACTACTTGTTTGTAAGTGGGTGCAACAATAAATACATAGGGTTGTTGACCAAACTGCATAGGATAAGTGGGTTGCTGATAAGCAAATTATTGATGTTGCTTCTTCCATGACTTGTTTCTTCTTTGATTAGTAGACATATCATTTGTCTCACCTTCATTTTTTTTCCTAAAAACCTCCAGAAAGTTTCCTAGCATTGTTGTTAGAAGATTCAACAACATTTATCATCTTGCCATTTTTCATCCCAAGCTCAACCTTGATACCCACGACAACTAAGTCAGAGAAAGTCGACGATATGCTACTCACAATTATTTCATAAAACATAGGCTTCACAGTGTCCATAAAGCAATTCTCCACTTCCTTCTCGACCATAGGTGGTTCAACTTGGGAGGCCACCTCTCTCCACCGTTGTGCGTATTCTTTGAAAGATTCATTGTCCTTCTGGGACATGCTAAGAAACCATCTTCTATCTGAGACCATATTTATGTTGTATTTGTAATGCTTGATGAAGACGTCGGATAAGTCTTTGAAGCATTGTATATGGCTCTGGTCAAGGCGTAGGTACCATTTAGAGGAGGCACCTTTCAAGCTGTCTTGAAAACAATGTATCATCAGTTTATCATCCTCAACGTGTGCGACCATCTTTCGATAGTACATAATGAGATGACTTTTTGGGCATGAGTGACTCTCGTACTTATCAAAGTCAGGGGTCTTGAATTTCACGGGGATCATAAGATCGGATACCAAGCATATTTCTCTCGTAGCAGCACCAAAGACTTTGTTGTCATCCATTGCCCTTAATCTTTTTTCGAGAATCTGTAAGTTCTCCTTCATGCCCTTTATGTCATCATGTATTTCTTCCTCTTCATCAGAAGACTCCGGAGCATGGTAGATCTGCTGATGATCTTCAAAATAAGGTTGCATGCATGCATGGACAGTTGACGATGCAAATGTATGGACCATAGGATGCACCTCAGTGAAGAAAGGTAAAAGAACTTCCTATTGAGTGGATTGTACAATGCCAAGTGCGCCTTTAAATGCGGGTGTGAATCCAGGAGGGAGACCAAAAGGAGGCCATGTGGTAGGCATAGTTCTTGTAGGTTGGGGACCAAGAGTAAGACTGGAGATCTCTAAGACGACTGTTGTTTGAGTGTCCAACTTGGCCTTGATGACTTGAAGCATCTCCATTATTTGACCCACATTTCCTTGTAGATCAACGAGTTCTAAACTCATTCTTTCCATCTCTTGTTCTTGATCGACCATCATTTAACGAGCATTGGCTCGAGTGTTATAGTGGTATTGAGAACTCAGGGTGGAAAGCTTGAGGAAGAAAACATAATGGTTTTTTTTATTTGAAGATATGTTTGAATGCAGGTGAAATATGGATGCATGAACTTTCGTATTTTGTATGAAAAACTAATGCAATACATGTATGGTTAGGATCTGGGATAACAGGAGTAACTCAGAACACCCTACTAGGTAGGTTTCCCTATATCAGATAGCTATAGGCTTTCTACCCATAAACCCACTCACAAGATAATTTCTAGGTTTTGGATAAGGTTCCCAGAGTCATGGACCATAATCGTATCAATGTCATGCAATAGGCTAGCCACTTTATGACAAGAGTGAAGAAAATGTATCTTCTGAGCGGGGTTTTCATGTTAGGTGCAACAAGAAGAGGCCCTTGGAGTCCAACATCATGCAACCACTAAAGTAGAAACTAGTTCTAAGAGGGGGTCCTAGAGTCATGAACCCTTCATGAATCAGCGTCATGCGACATGCTAGTTGTCTTATATCGAGATCTACAAACAAATCTATTCTAGGGGGGTCTTTATGCTAGGCATGCAAGGAGTGTCCCTTGGGGACTAACACTACATAACTTCCAATTATAAACTATACATTCTTTCTTCTTTTTCCAAAGTTCGAGCGTAGAGCTTTATGAAGGAGAATTGCGATCCAAAATGCAACGGAAATAAAAAAAAATCTCCTTTAATCATCCTTATGAATGGGCATGATCAGTGATAGAAATCTTTACCTCTTATGGCGATTGAAACCTTTGATGTAGATCTAAATAGTGATCACAAGCATTGAATGGTGACAACGCCTCTACTTAGTCCACACGAACAGATTCCTTCAGTCTTAGTGCTAGCTGCTACGAATGAAGGCTTTGAGTGTGTGTGTGTGTGTGTGAGAGAGAGAGAGATAGAGAGAGACAGAGAGAGATAGAGAGAGAAAATTTCATCTAATCAAATGCTTCTACACAAGGGTTCTATTTAAAGAACCATTTGTGTGGGTTGCAAGCTAAAAATCCCACTTAAGTGTATGTGGCCCATATCTTATGATATACCAAACATCACTTAAGCGCGTGGTACCTTACCATATTTCGTATTCTACTTAAGTGCACCGTACCTTACGATGTTATACAATTCACTTAAGTGCATCGAACCTTATGGTGTTCCTTATTTACTCTATCTCTCATCAATCCGTGCTTTTGTGTATGACCTTGTAGGTTTTCGCGACATTGGCAATTATATTAAATCACGTATTTAACATAATAAAAAATGAGCGATATCTAGTAACACATTAATGCTACCCAAGACACGAAAATGTCATGTGATCTGACAAATCCTTTTGTGATAATACTTTTGTGTACAATTACCCTTTTTGCCCTTATGTCTATATTGAACACAAGGCATAGACTGTGTCATCCTTGTCTAGTAACATTCTATGTAGTATTCTCATAGCGGGTCAATCAAGTATAAATATTACTCATAATATTCATACCTATGTTTAAGACTTAATAACTCCTTATCCATGATTCATTATATGTGATTATTGATCTATATACATAATAGTCTTAATGCTTTAATGTTATTCCACTTCACAATAAAGCTCAACTATGAATACTTTTAAGAATAATGTCCTTATGTTTAATGGGATCTCATGATTAGTCACACTTGATACATTAAACGGACTAGCTATTTTAGGAACTTTATTAAACAAATATAATAAAGAAAAAACCTTTTGAATTATTAATAAATAATTCGATACAAGTACCAAAAGTATTGGCCTCTAGGGCTTACACCAACACTTTATTCATGATATCAAACCCCAAAGCGCACACATAAATATATAAAGATATACAAATGCGATAAAAGCAAAGATTAAGAAAACATAAAAAAGAAGAAACAAGCAAAGCTAACACACATATGAAAAGCTAATTAAACTAGGGTTGAATTGCTTAGGAGATGTTCATGTCCCCAACAAAGTCGTCATCTATCGCACCTCGAAAAATGAGAACACGACCTCCCAAAGCGCAATCGCACGCTCGCAAGATGGACTTAACATAGTCGCCACCGAACTTTATTTATTCCCAAAGAAGGAAAGGGGAAATATAGATAAAACCCAAAACAGAATGACAATGATATTGGTCATCGCAACCAAATCAGGGTTCGAGAGTCGATTATGCAATGGGGAATGTATTAGCACCCCTAACGTCCATTGTACTCAATGAGAACCATTTAATTAGTATCGAATGAATGTTAACATGATCTTAATTTGCTATTTTATACTTAATTGAGATAGAAAAAGAGAGAAAAGAGAAAAAAAAAGGATTTATGTTAATGTGCGAAAGACTTAAAAAGATTTTTTATTAGGGTGCAAAGAAGAAATGACCTAAAAAGGTTTTTATTATTAGGGGAGCCGGACAAGGTTTCGTAATCCTGCTCCTACGCATCTCCAGGTGCAATAGAGAATTCAAGGCTTATGTAGTTTTGGGTAGAAAATGTTTGTTTGTTGGTTGATTTTAGCAAAAACTATCTTGTATTAATCGACGAAAAATATTGTTTTATCCAAAACAGGTGAGGAGATGACGTTTGCATCACATTGAATGGATTTATAAATCAACATTCACGGGAAAAAGTCACTTATCTCAACTCAATGATTATGGATGAAGCATTGATTTGCATCATCTTAAGACAAAATGTCTTCCGTTTATAAAATTGTTTTTAAAATTAATCGCACGACAGCGAGAAAAAAAGAGTTTGATTGGTTGAATGTATTTTATAGGTGAATGGCGTATGTTTGATGAGAAAGAAACCTAAGCCTCGGGATCAATCACTTGGGGTTCCACCAGAATGTTAGATTTCAACAGTCATTTTCATTCAAGGTTAATTCAAAAAATTATTTGATGGACAACAAACGCTTGATATGAATCAATTGCTCAAAGAGTTGCGTTAGAATGCTTGATCCCAATGACCCATATTTGTCCCAGTTGATTTAAGTGTTTTAAGAACGAAAGAAAAAAATGAAAGGTTTACCCAAAACGCGTGGCTCGGGACCGATCATTCGAGGGTTCCCACCAGAATACTAGATTCCGACATTCCTCTTCTTTCGTGTTTATTTAGAAAAATGTATTGATGCTACTTTTGATTTAAAATAGTCACTCGATGTTTGATCAAGGTTTGATTCGCGTTGAAAGATTTTGAAGTGAACTTGATATTGATTAAGTGTATGTTTTTATTTGAAAGGTTGATAATATATATATATATATATATACACACACACACACACACACACACACACACACAAAATTTCCTATTTTTTAAATTTCAAAACACCAACCAAACAGACCAATATAAGCAGGAGACATGACACTAATAAAAAAAGATAAAATAAAATAAAAAAAGCAAATGCATGGAAATGGAAAGAAAACCAGTAACAACAAAGACAACAAAAGTTATTCTCTCCTCCCTCTCAAGCAATCGTTTTTTCAGGAAAATATGCAGGGAAAAGAAAAAGTGCTCTCCATTTTAAAGAAAATAACAACAACAATAACAATATTAAATCAAATGATTTCACTCACTTGATTCCCACACATGACTCAAACGACGACGACAAACATCCTTAATCATAAACCAAAATCAATATTCAAAGATCAAATAAATTTAAAAGGGGAAGTGAGATACTGATGGAAGCAAACCACGAAAGCACGACTCGTGTCGGGGTTGAAGATGCTTTGGCGGCGGAGGCTGATGCGCGATTTCAGAGGGACGAAGAGATTTGGCGGTTATGGTGTTGGTGGCGTCACGGTTGTGTGATGCAATTACGACGTGATGCACGTTTGACAATGATGTGATTGTATTGTTCCAGATCGGGTATGGTGTGTTATTAGTCGTGAAGAGTTGTGTGGTTTGAAGATCGAGTTAGTGTTTTGTGAGAAAAAGAAGAGCTTTCTATGGAGTATCATTTGTTGTGTTTTTTACTGCATATAAAGATGGAAGAGTATTATAATGAAGTATTTTATGAGGTTAGTGTGTAGTATTTTTTGTGCGTTTTTGCTGCTTAATGTAGCGAAGGGAGTCTTCTTTAAAAGTGAAGAAAAGATATTATTTTGTATTATTGGTGCATTGCATCGAGGGAATGACTAATCAACTTTCACGCAAAAGAGCATTAAGTTCTTTTTTTTTCAATACCCATTTTTGAATTCCAAGACAGAAAGAGGTTACACTTGGAGAATCCTACTGTGTCATTTTTGGTTGTGTCTAATTAGGAAAATATGAGTCAATGAACGTTGTTTTGTATCGGTAATCTTCTCTGCGAATTGGCTCTCTATTATTGAGAAAGTTGCATCTCAGCTTTTTACATAAAGGAGATTCATTTCTCCACTTATCTTTTTTTATTTAAAAAAAAGTGAGATAGTAGATCTGAGTGATAAGGCGTTGTTGCCTATGTTGTGATTGACCTACTTCTCAACACACTATGGCATATACACTAGGGTTTCCAAATTTTAAACAAAATAACAACAAAAACCTTTGAATAATATTAGTCTAACTTGAGTTAAAAATGATTAAAACAAAAGAAATTCAAACAAACTTAAATAATCAAAATAAAATTGAAATAAAAATTTAGACAATTCTAATTAAATATTACGAACATTTTGACAAAAAGACAAAAATAAACCGTCTGAAAATGAATAAAAGATGCACACAAAAATGCTCGAAAAACTAAACTGAATGCACCAAAATATTAAGCGCAAAATGAATTTCTCAAAAACATACACGTTTTGATCAAATTTTGAAATAAAAAATGATCAGTTAAAAGGCTCAAGCTGATCAAAATGCGACTGAAAAAGTATCCGAAAAAATAAAACCAACACATCAGGTTAAACTACGCAAACCATAGATTAATAAAAATGACGTCTGCAAGCTTGATTTAAAAAAACTCCGCCTGCTTATTTTACGTACATTTTTGGATCAGTTCGAACAGTCTGTCTGTAAATCCAAAAATTTATTCTGGTTGACATTTTAAGCACTATGTGACGTGAAATGCATATTATGCTATGCAGATGATGCAAACGCTATAGCGGGAAATTCATGATCATCAAGCTATTGACAAGCTAGAGATCAAATAACAAGAGTCGCCACCACGCTTTTATTGTTTCCAAGGGAAAAGGGAAAAAGTACGAACAAAACCCAAAAGTAAGAAGTTTTCAAATCAAAACTAATAAAAAGTCAGAGATCACAGGTAAGGGGGTTGGTTACACAGAGGGAAGGTGTTAGCACCTAAAGTGTCCTAGGTACTCCTAGGAAGCCCTTTTTATATGCATATGTACTTGGTATAAAGTGATGTTTACAAATAAATAGAATGGGGGGATGATAAAAGAATTCATTAATTATATTTTTGTGTTTGACAAGACCTTCGGTCTTGTGCCTACGTACCAACATAAAAATGAGGGATCAAAATCTCATAGTTCGTGATACAAATTTTAAAGTGGATGCATTGCTTTTAATAAAAATTAAGTTTGAAAGGCACAAAGGCCTAAAAATGGTTTGAATGTGTTAGTTCTTTTTTGCTTTTTGAAAGTTTAAGTCAAGTATAGTTAAGTTTATTTACAAGTTTGATTCAAGAAAAGAAGTTTTAAAATGCAATGGCATAAGGCCAAAGTTTCTACCTTTTTTTTGCAAAAGTGGTCAGAGTTTAGAACAAAAGTAGTTCACACAAAGAAGATTTTGAAAAATGGAGGGAGAGATTTTGAAATTAAAGAAATGGGGAGAAGATGAAGAGACTATCCTATGTACAAAATTAAAAGTTTAGAGTTGAAAAGATCTGACCAAGTGGGTAGCAATCCAATAGACAAGAATGTCAATAGAAACCCAGAATTCCCTTGGACTTTTAGAATCAAGCAACACACAAATGCACAATTATATTATCCTGAAGAGCAAGGCATAAAATAAAGATGGCCACGTCCAAGTTTATCCATTCCATGATCTTCTTCAAAGTAGTCCATGTAACAGATGAATTCCACAAGTCACGGGTTCATTATAACAACTTCACAATGATCATGTTGCAAATGAACTTAGAGATATCTTCAATGATGCATCAGATGAAGTTTCAAATTGCAAGCACTTGGTTCTTCAACAAGTTGGCATTGGCCAAGTCCTTTAGCTTAGGAAGGTTGCCTAGATTCTAAGTCCGTTTATCCAAGATCAAGCCAACAGTCCACTCAAAAGTTTTTTTAGGGTTTTCGTTATTATTATGTACATTAATGGTCAAAGACCACACAAACAAGCAAAGTATACACAAACAAAAATATATCATACAATATGGTCCAAATGGACAAAGTGAAAATTGCATTAACAGAAACAATTAGAATGATATGAAAAATGGCAAATGAAATAGAGTGTTAAAAGTAAATTGCATTAAAGTAAAAGCTTGAAATTAAATGTTAGTAGTTAATTGGTTAGAAGTTAGTATTGTTTTGCTTTTCATTTCAAGACATTCTTTGGAGAACACTTAACTCACTTATCACAAGCATGAATCCTTGAACCAAAACATCTTTCAAAGGAAGGAAAGAAGGCCAAGTTTCCACACATTACCATGAAAGGGGATAGACTTACAATCTCACTAACTAGAATGCTTATGCCTTTTATGTCACAAATTTAGCACTATGTTAAGCAATCGTAATTGGACTTATGTAGAAGTCATAACTATTTGAGGTCGGACAATAAAATTTTGGTGTTAATGCATGTTAGAGACATAGTATAATGAACTATGCTCATGAAACATACCACACCTAAAAAAGAATATGCAAAAGGTGTGGCCTAATCTCACCCATACTCATGTCAATTTTTCAATCAACTAGCATTAGGACTTTGACATGTCATAGGCCAAATGGAATGAATGAATGAAGAAAAGGAATAAGATGAAGTGGAGGGGAATGGATCAAAACACAAATTGTTCAAAGGAGGACTTTTACCAAATTAATATCATCCATTCATTTTGGGAGATGGAATGTACATTCCATCAATCCCCTAAATCCAATGATATTAATTTGACAAAGTCAAGTCAACCTTGGCCAAGGCCCAACAACAAGAGTTAAACATAAACAAGTCATCACAATTGGACAACAAATTTATTTGGCATTTATTCAAATTAAAAATACTAAAATAGTGCATTTAAATTAAATATAGTTTGTCCAATTCCTAAAATCTCATCAAAACACCAAAGAAATGGCCATGAGATTTATCATAGGTCAAACAAGGTCAAAGGACCTTGGAGAAAAAATTTCATAATTTTTGGACATTTAAAAATATTTTTAAACAATTAAAAACAATTGCAAAATCAATTAATTCATGAAATATATTAATAATGATCCCAAAAATAATTTTAATTCCGAAATGAAAGAGAAAAATATTTGAAAACTTTTGGTGAAAGTCCCATGTTTTTTGGATCAATATTGAATTTAATATGAATTATTGAAAATAATGCAATTAAAATGAAAATTATAATATCAGAAAAAACGTGGACCACTTGATCTCCCTCATTAATTGAGGTGGCAGATCAAGTGGCCAGAAACGCGCGTTCCATCGTGCACCTGAGTCAGCGCGCCATAACATTGGTATTTAAAAGGAATGAACCAGATTAAAACAAATGAGATGGATCATATGGCTGTGAGAGATGCCAACACATCGCCGGAGTTGTAGCTCCGGTCTTCTTCTCCGGTGGACCTCACCGGACTGTTCCACTATCAACCATCACCAAAATTAAAAACAAGGATATGATTTCAAAGTAAAAATGGCACTGAGCTCGAATCTGGCCTCAATTCACTCTAACTCCAAGTATATTGAGAGATACATGGAGTTGAAATTTGAGGTACATGAACTGAGTTGCTTCGATTTGACCTCAAAGCAACTCAATCTTCTTGCCTACAATGGTAGGACTTCAGACAACCAAAGAATCAATAGAATTGAGCAAAAATTTGAGAGAATCGAAGAGATCAAATTTTCTGGAAAATACCTTCAATGGAGGTTTGGATTCAATTGATCTTGATCTTGCTTATGCTTGACCTCACTCCACTTGCTTGTAGAAGAAGGATTGGATGCTTACAAGGCTGTGGATTCCTGGAGATTTGAATTTCAAAACAGTGGAAATTCAACCGCAAATTCAAATAAATTTCTCAGGTTTATCCTTTGCAAAGTGAGGGTTTGAGATGGGGGATCAAAGCTGGCGCGAATATGTGTTGATTTTTGAGCATATGAGGCTCTATTTATAGCTGAAACCATTGATATTTTCACACTTGAAATCACTTTCCAAATTTGGTCATTGATGATGCATGGGTGCATGGGCGCGTATAAGCCCGTAAAATCAATACCATAAGTCCACAAATGAATGTTAGACAGTCTGAATTCAGCTTGGATTGCAAGGCAAGTGTACATTTGGAAATGAAGTTTGATCCTTGCCAAGTGATGTCACCATGTTTATGTCATGTGCAACCTATGCATTCCTTGTCCAAAATGAATGAATTTGAGCTCTTTGGAAAGGTGAGATCAAGAGGAACAACTTTCATGTTCAACACTTTTTCATTTGGAGCTTGGAACTTGGAGAAATTCGAGGTGGAAGTTTGGAAAGTTTTGACATATCAAATTTTTTCTAAGTGTCAAGCCATATGTCTCAATATTCCACCTTGCTTAACTTTTTATATGAGCTTCAAATGAGAAAAATGTCTTCATAAAAGTTGTATATCTTTCAAAGTCCTTCAAAATGGTAACCAATTTCATTTCTTTTGGATTTGAAATGATAGAGTTATGCATTTTTGAAGTTTGGAAAAATCACTTGGTCAATGGTATAGGTCAAAAGTGACCTATAATGTAACCTCATATCACATGCTCAAAAAAGTTGAATTGGCTCCCACTCCAAACATCAAAGTTGAAGCAGACACGTTGAATTGTATTGTGCAACTTTTAAATCTCTCATCTCATAAAAATTGAGCAAGTTATGGCCTTGGGAAGTTGACTTTAAAATTAGGGTTTAGACAAAATGACCTATAATGTTTCAACATAGAAAATGATTTTCCAAGCAAAACTAGCTCTAGGTGTCAACATGAAAGTTGTTTAGAATGTCATTTAAAGTAAGTTTCATCTTGGAATCATTTTCATATGGTGAAAATTGTTGGAGATAGTGTCTAGGGAGACCCAGTTTTGATCAGATGAATTCATCTGGCCAACCACCATCAACCCACTTGCTAACTTCCAATTCTCTTGACTTTCTTGGCTCATGATAGATAGTATATGTATAAGATGATAAATTTTGAAGTTCCACTTGAGAAATTTGATCAATTGGTGAGATAGCTTGTTGGAGAAGTTACTTAAGATACCCAGTCAAACTAGGGTTTCCAAGGCAAATCACCCTCAAAATCTTGAAGAAAACTTGATCAATATAACATGTATAGAACATTTGGACTCATATATGATGCTCATAACCATTCTTGGATCAATTCTTGGTTGGGTTCTTTGTTCATGAGGATCTCAAACCCTAGATGTGAACTTGATGAATCAATGGAATCATGCCATTCCTACAAAAGAGTTAGGAAAATGCAAAGACATATTTTTGGTATTTTGGTTAGTGAAATGATAAAATACAAGTATGATATAATCACAAAGTGTTTGGTGATCTCTCCCAAAACAAACCCAATGAAAGAGGGGTAGGGAGGATGCCAAGGTATGATCCCAATGCTAATGCTTATGATGGAATTACATGAGGGATCTTAGGGTCAAAATTGGGGTCTTACAGCTGCCCATATTTAAGGGCATTCTAACTGAGGAGGTGAAGGTTAAAATCTTCGGCTCGACTCAGTAGAATGGGCTTAAATAACAACATAGAGAAACAAATTTTGGTCCCTAAGAGACCTCATGATACATATGATATGAATGTAAAAGTTAATGCTCTATGGGAAATATTGCCACAAAGGAAAAAGAAATCAGAGAGACCGAAAATACGCAGGGGCACAATGCATTCCATAAGGAAAACTCACTAGGGAGACAGAGACTCTGAGGGGATAAAAAGGAATTATGCGTAGGCCAGGCTACGACTTAAAACTAACTGGGGGACTCGAGGGATTCCATACAAACATGGAAAAGACTCAGTCGGGGAACTAAAAACATCTGTAGGGGATACGAGTAAGTCAGGATAAAACTGAAATACTCGACTCATGCAGGGAAAAGCGATTTCACTAAGGAAAAATGCACACTCAACTCAACTGGGGAAGATAAACTTCAACACAGGAGGAGCAAAAATCTATTATCTACTACCTATTACTGGGTAAGGAGATAATAAAGATCTGATAGAGAAAACACCCGTCATCGGTTAGGATGAACATATCAAGGATGACTTGCTGAGGACCACCAGGAGGGAGTATTCATTACCGGTTACTGGGTAAGAATAGCCTTGTTGGGGAAATCTGCAGAAAAGATAGGATTTACAACTACCAGTTGCTGGGCAGAAGACCAAGGGTGAGAGTATCCGTCATCGGTTAGGATGAACATATCAAGGATAAACTCAACAGAGAAGAAAATCCGTCACCGGTTAAGATGAACATATCAAGGATAAACTTGCCTGGAAATGCCAAGGAGGATACCCGTCATCGGTTAGGATGAACATATCAAGGTATACCAACTGAACAAAAAGGGTAGGAATTACATCTATCGAAAGCTGGATAGAAAACCGTCGGAGAGAAAATCCATCACCGCTTAGGATGAACATATCAAGAATAAACTCTGCGAGGGGACAAAGTAGGATTTATAACTACCGGTTACTGGGTAGAAAACCAATCGAAGAGAAAATCCGTCACCGGTTAAGATGAACATATCAAAGATAGACTCTGAAAAGGGGACAAAGTGGGATTTACAACTACCGGTTACTGGGTAGAAAACCACAAAGAGAAGAAAACTCGTCATCGGTTAAGATGAACATATCAAGGATTAACTCTCTGAGGAACAAAATAGGGATTACAACTACCTTTTTACTGGGTAGAATACCAAAAATGAGAATATTCGTCACTGGTTAAAGTGAACATATCAAGGATAGACTCAGGCAGGGGAAAGAAAGATATCCTTCACCGGTTAGGATGAACATATCAAGGATACACTTTCTGGGGAATAGATCCACTAGGGATTCTACTGAGGAGAGAAATAAGGGTACTTTTGTCGGGTATTGGGCAAGAAGTAACAAATTGCAAACTAAGAAGAATATTACCAGTTACTGGGTAATAGACTCTTAGGGGACTAAAATATCCATCTAGGTAAGAGTTGGAAAGAAAACGGCCAATCAAAACTCAACCCAGTGAGGACATAACTCAAGGGGAGTAATTCCATCTAGAAAATCTACTGGAGAGGAAACTGAAATAACAACCATCCACGAGGAAATAAACTCAGTGGGGAAACGAAGAAAGGTTAAAGTCTTTCTGCTTAAGGGGCTGACACTCTACAATTGAAGGAGGACAGACACCAGGTTCGGTATGGGGATAAAATACCGCCATAACAGAGAATAAGAATCTCAAACAAATCAAATATGGAGATGCAGGATATGCAAATTATGAAATTATATGAATGTATATGTATATATGATGGTTATGCTGACAAAACGATCACAAAGGATACAGAGGTGTCGCAAAGAATTTGAACCACCGGTATAATCCTTGGTCAATCCATAAAATATGGAGACAGTCTGTTGGAGAACAGAGAGATCAACATCCCAAAGGCTCAACCCTAGCTGGGGAATGAGGAGATTTGTTGAGGACAGAACATCCAGTCTGTGGGGAATTTTAGGTCAACACCATAAAAATGGGAGACAACCCTACAAAGAATAGGCAATAACAAAATCTGCTCAGAAACCAGGAGGAAACTCTGTCTAGGAGCAAGTTGAATAGCGATTGGTGGGGACACCAAAGCGATCCACTGGGGAAGATCAACCATCTCTGAAGATCAACCCTGCTGAGGAAATACGAACTTTGATGGAGAAGGCATATACTCTGTCGGGGAAAACAACACGCTGCAGGGTATCTGAATCAACCAAATTAGTTGGGGACGAGGAAAGGAATTCCACCGAGGGTCAAACACTCCACCGAGGAACTGAATCAACACTAATGTCTAGGGATACCCAAAGGGTTAACTGCTTGGGGAACCTCTGATGTTTCACACTTAAAGACTTAATATTCATTGAAATTCTGTTGATATTCCTTTTACTTGCTTTGGAAAAAATCTTGCTTTTATATATTAAAGAAAACTTGATTTTGATTTTAAAAAATTTAATTCCAAAATGACCATAATAAAATTTAAAACTATTGGCTGAAGTAAATAAGAGTAGAAACAATTTGGATAAAAGCTCAACTTTATTTAATAGAATGGTAGTCTGTAAATGACAAGACTCCATAGATTTACAAAGTTGAAAATGGTAATTTACATGGAAAAGGGTTACATTGAATACAAATGATCCTTAATCCTTCTACCAACTCTTGATATCCACTGTGCTCTTGACCGCTGCTGGGAAGATGAATCGATGTCAACCCTGGTGCTAAAACAAGTCTTCAAAATCATTGAAGATCAGCAGAATGTAGTTACCTACCAGAATCCCTAATTTATGCATAAGTTTCCCCAAGGTGGGGTACTCAACTTAGCGGGAAATTCTTTCTGTTTTATGTCTCTAATTTTTTGCTGGATCGCCCTTTCGGGGTTTCAATCCACCGAGACGCTCATTTTTGCCTAAGTCGCCCTTTCGGGTTTTCAACTTAGCGAGTTGTTCTTTTTTTAGGCGAAGTATTTGTTGACTACATCTGCGTTCACAGGACGAGTGAACTCTTCACCATCCATTGTTGTAAGAATTAATGCACCGCCTGAAAAGGCTCTCTTAACAACATATGGGCCTTCATAATTAGGAGTCCATTTTCCTCTGGAATCTGGCTTGAACGTCAAAATGTTCTTGAGCACAAGGTTACCTTCTCTGAACACTCGAGGTCTGAACTTCTTATCAAAAGCCTTCTTCATTCTCTGCTGATATAACTGACCATGACACATGGCAGTTAATCTCTTCTCTTCAATCAAATTCAACTGGTCAAACCTGGTCTGACACCATTCAGCTTCAGTCAACTTGGCTTCCATGAGTAGACGTAATGAAGGAATCTCAACCTCTACGGGGAGCACTGCTTCCATACCATATACAAGAGAGAAATGGGTTTCCCCTGTTGAAGTGCGGATGGATGTACTATACCCATGCAAAGCAAATGGGAGCATATCATGTCAATCCTTATATGTGACAACCATCTTCTGGATAATCTTCTTGATGTTCTTGTTTGCAGCTTCAACAGCCCCATTCATCTTGGTTCTGTAGGGAGAAGAATTATGATGTGTAATCTTGAAGTCTTTGCAAAGAGCTTCCACCATATTGTTATTCAAGTTCGATCCATTGTCAGTAATGATCTTACTTGGTCACATTTGCATACGATGCCGCTTTAACCCATTTTGTGAAGTAGTCAATTGCTACTAAAATGAAGCGATGTCCATTCGAAGCTTTGGGCTCAATCATCCTAATTATATCAATTCCCCACATGGAGAAGAGCCATGGGGAAGAGATAACATTCAATAGTGTCGGAGGAACATGAATCTTATCAGCATAAATTTGACACTTGTGGCACTTCTTCACAAATTTGCAACAGTCAGATTCCATTGTCAACCAATAGTAACCTGCTCGCAACATCTTCTTCGCCATTGCATGTCCATTGAAATGAGTACCAAAGGAACCTTCGTACACTTCGGTCATCAACAAGTCTGCTTCGTGTTTATCCATGCAAATGAGCAAAACCATGTCGAAGTTTCTCTTGTATAGTATATCACCATTCAAGTAGAAGTTATCGGCTAATCTTCTCAAAGTCTTCTTATCTTTCAAAGATGCCCCAGGCGGGTAAATCTGACTTTGGAGGAAACATTTGATGTCGTAATACCACGGCTTCTCGTCTTTGATCTCCCCAACAACAAACACATGAGTTGGCCTATCAATATGCATCACTGATAAATTGGGAACTTCATTCCAATACTTCACTACAATCATTGATGCCAACGTTGCAAGAGCATCTGCCATCCGGTTTTCATCTCGAGGGATATGATAAAATTCAATCTTTGTAAAGAAAGTTGAAATCCTCCTCGCATAATCTCTATATGGTACTAAACCGGGTTGGTTTGTCTCCCATTCACCTTTGATCTGATTCACAACCAAAGCGGAATCACCGAAGACATCCAAATACTTGATTCTGAGATTGATGGCCTCTTCAAGCCCCATAATGCAAGCTTCATATTCTGCCATGTTGTTTGTACACTTGAAAGTCAATCTAGCTCTAAATGGTAGATGCGTGCCTTGAGGAGTAATAATCACTGCCCCAATGCCATTTCCATATTGATTAACAGCTCCATCAAATACCATGCCCCAACGGGAACCAGGTTCTGGCCTTTCTTCAAGCAATGGTTCATCACAATCTTTCATTTTCAAGTATAAAATCTCTTCATCAGGAAAGTCATACTGCACTGACTGGTAATCTTCAATTGGTTGGTGAGCCAAATGGTCAGCCAAGATACTACCTTTGATCGCTTTCTGAGATCGGTATTCGATATCATACTCTGATAACAACATCTGCCAACGGGCAATCCTCCCAGTTAAAGCAGGCTTCTCAAATATATACTTGATTGGATCCATTTTGGATATCAACCAAGTGGTATGATTCAACATATACTGGCGCAGACGCTTAGCAGCCCAAGCCAATGCGCAATAAGTTTTCTCAAGCATAGACTACTGAGTCTCATAGTCAGTGAACTTCTTACTGAGGTAGTAGATTGCAAATTCTTTCTTCCCAGTCTCATCTTGCTGGCCAAGAACACAACCCATACTATCTTCTAGCACAGTCAAATACATGATCAACGGTCTTCCTTCAACAGGTGGAGACAAAATCGGAGGTTCAAGCAAATATTCCTTGATACTGTCAAAAGCTTTTTGGAAGTCTTCGGTCCAATCACAAGACTGATCTTTCTGAAGAAGCTTGAATATAGGCGCACATGTGGCAGTCATGTTGGAAATGAATCTGGAAATATAATTCAAGCGGCCGAGAAAACCTCTGACTTGCTTCTCACTTTTGAGCGCATGCATCTCTTGTATTGCTTTGACCTTGGCAGGATCAACTTCGATACCCTTCTCGTTGATAATAAAGCCCAACAACTTACTAGAACGAACACCAAAAGTAGACTTATTGGGATTCAAGCGGAGTTTATACTTCCTCAAACGCTGGAATAACTTCAACAAATGCTTAACATGTTCCTCTTCATCAATCTATTTAGCAATCATGTCATCGACATAAACTTCAATCTCTTTATGCATCATATCATGAAAAAGAGTAGTCATTGCTCTCTAGTAAGTAGCACCAGCATTCTTTAGACCGAAAGGCATCACTCTATAACAGAATGTTCCCCAGGGTGTAATGAATGTGGTCTTCTCCATATCTTCAGGTGCCATCTTGATTTGATTATATCCGGAAAATCCATCCATAAACAAAAAGACTTTGAATTTAGTAGTATTGTCTACCAACATATCAATGTGTGGCAGAGGGAAATCATCTTTCGGACTGACTTTATTCAAATCTCTATAATCGACACACATGCGGACTTTTCCATCTTTCTTCGGCACATGCACAATATTGGCCATTGTAATACCCCAAAATTTACCCTTCATTTTTCCTGAAAAAAAAAACAAACGAAAAAAAAACGAAAAAAAAAAACAAACGAAAAAAAAAGAAGAAAAAAAGAAAAAAAATTAATTAATTAATTAATTAATTAAATAAATAAATAAAATATAACAAATTATTTTGGACTTGGGTCTCCCTCATTTGAGCCCATTACCCACGAAAATCAGTCTATAAATACTGAAGTTTCAGTAGAGGAGTTACACTTGGAGTTACACTGGAAAAGATAGTGAGAGAAAGAAGACAGAACAAAGGGGGATTTTGAGGAGGAACAAAACCCTGAGGAAAAAGATAGTGAGAGAAGACCTGACAGAGAACTCAGAGCAGCCTCCAAACCCTGAAGGGAACTCAACTTGTAAACCTCACGGGTGCAACTCAATTTCAATCAAGCTCTCCAATCAGGTTTGCCCTATATCCATCATCTTTATGCCTTTTATTTGAATGCTCTAAATGTATGAGGTATTATGGGTGAATTTGATACCTTTTTTGTGAGCCTTTTGTGAATTTTGATGGAATTATTCATGTGGTTACATTTTGATTTAGGGGCAACTCTGGGTTACCCTATTTTGTTTATTCTAACCTGTCTTGTGTTTCTATGGCATTGTTTTCTCTTGATTTCATCCTGCTGCTCTAACCCTTTGTCGAGTTTTGTGAGGGCTCACATGGCTTTCGCAGAGACACTCGCGTGGTTTCCCACTTTATTTGTGGGATACCCCCTGGAATTTTATTCTGATTATTCGTGTTGACTGATTTCCTTTGACGGTCCAGCTGGAGACATTTCAGGGTTTCTTGCCCCTTTAATTGCTGTAACTTCGGATCTTTATCCGTGTGGTAATTTTTTCCTTTTCTCGTACTTTATCGCTTTCTTAGCTGGAAGACCTCGATAGGAGGCAATGTTTGGGCCCCTTGGTGGCATTTTACTTTGAGATACATGTTTTGTGTTTTGTATTCATATCCCCACATGTAGCGCGGTTCCTTCGTCAAGGACTGCCTGTTTGCCCTCGAGCATCCCAAACCCTAAAACCCAAAGCAACACGTTTACTCCTTCTACTACAGGCGAGTAAGTCTCCGAAGGTCGAGCATCTGGTAGATTGCGTAGTGACGTCGTTCGTCCAAAACCCAATCCATAACCCCGTAGTTAGCCGAACTACGGCTTACTCTGATTCTCATTCCAGATGAGATACGTAGGCATAAGACGCGATGTCTTAGCGAGCACACATCCCCCAACCCATAGGTCAGCCGAGCTACGAAGACTCTGATTCTCATATTCAGATGAGATACGTATGCAGTGGGTGCGACATCCGCGCGAGTCATTTCTCTTAACCTTTTTAGTAAATAAGCACAAGATAAACCCACACCCTTTAGATAAGAACTACAAAAGTGGATCCCGTAGAGTACTACGGATGCGTAGGGGTGCTAATACCTTCCCTTCGCATAACCGACTCCCGAACCCAAGATTTGGTTGCGAGACCCCGTCTTGTCCTTTCCTTTTTTCAGGTTTACTTCGAGCGTTTCCTTTCCCTCCTTTGGGATAAATAACGCACGGTGGCGACTCTTCTGTCTTTTTCTTTCGCCGGTTGTTTTTTCGCACACTGTATTTTTCAGGTTGCGACAGCTGGCGACTCTGCTGGGGACCCTAAGAAGTTGACCTCTTGCTGGTCCATCTTCCCTAAGCGAGTCCCTCCTAGCTTTTGTAGTTTGTTTGTTTATTGGGTGTTCATGCTTTTGTACAGTTATTTATTTACCTGCTTTACCTTATTACATTGTGTACATATCATTGTTGTATCTGTTGGTTGGCTATGGCTGCTTGGTGATCTTTGTGAGATGAGTTCTATACCCGAACTCGAGTGCACTTAAGATAGGAGAATGGCATAGTCCTGTCAACTTGTGTGGAGTATTCCTTAGCGAGTTGACTTGCAAGCCCATTCACTTGGTGGAGGTCATGTTGAGATCAATAATGTCACATAAGTAAGTTGTGGTTAGACATTACTTGTTCCAATATGACCTAAGAAGCCAAGGACCTTAGTTTACCTAACCCATCTTGGCCTATTCGTAGGACGTAGTGCGAAAGTCGTTCAAATGTAAGATTTGATACGATTGTTACGCGATACTACACTCATAAGAGTCTCTCTTGAGAATATTGTTGGAATACGAGTAGTCGTTCCTCTGATAATATCCGAAAGATGGGATTATGACTATGGGAACCTTTTGTAGAACATGTTTGGCAGGTTTAAACCTTAGTACACTCCTTTTGGGTGGTTCTTAACCTAAACTCCATGCTCGTGACTTGCGACAAACCCTTGATTCATGGTTGATCCGATCAGGTATCCTTAATATCAATGAAACTCGGGTATTGATAAGGTGTAAACCATAATCCGCCAAAATGGGTGGTTGATATTAAGGATAACATGATCCATCCCATGACCTTTGTTTGGTGTGCTCTTAATTTCTCTCCAGACAGTGCAACCTGACAGATGTTAAAGCAGATACAGCAATCCTGATTGACATGCCACTGCATTGCATTCACATCGTTGCATCACATCATTTGCATTCATATCATTTAACACATGTTTATCCATTTCTGTGGGGTTTATATCTTCTACTTGATTCTAGTCGGAATTTTCTTGGTTCTCATCAACGACTTAGTCTTTTTTTTTACACTGTTTATCAAATGTGAGACTGGAATCAAGGGGGTAGAATACTTTTGGAATTGATAAACATGTCATTGCATTTGCATAGTCATCCGCATGTCTTGCATAACAGGTACCGCCACAATGTTCTCAGTTTATTTGGTGTTCCATCAGCAGGATAGCTGACTCAGGCATTCACCGATACGGTACCCGCAGGAATCAAAAGAGAGTAATGGAAAGCCTACAAGCAGAGCTCGCCGAGATGAAGATTCGCATGAATCAATTCATGGATTTGGTTCAAAGGGTGGCTCAAGGACAGCAGGAGCTTAGATTATTGGTGCAGAAGGATCCCCCTATTACTCAACCGGAGACGTTGGCTGATCCTCTAGCTGGAGAGGCTAATGGTCCCAATGGACCGGCGCCTATCCCAATCCTACATGTCACCTCCGGTCAACAACCCATTCAGGATGGTCAGGATGATCAGTTCCCCTTGCTTCAGGAAGACTTTGGCATGGACCCCATGTTTAGAAGATTGGAAGAGAGGTTGAAAGCAGTGGAAGGACAGAATCTTCTGGGAGTAGATGTTGCTGGCTTGGGGCTGGTCCCAGGTGTGAGAGTGCCACCGAAATTCAAGGTCCCGATATTCGACAAATACAATGGCAGCTCTTGCCCCAAAACTCACGTGCAAGCCTATTTCCGTAAAATGGTTGCATACTCTGATGACGAGAAGCTACTTATGTACTTCTTCCAGGATAGCCTAGCTGGGGCATCCTTGGAATGGTATATGAGGCTGGACAGAGCCCACATCCGTTGCTGGAGGGATTTGGCAGAGGCTTTCGTGAAGCAGTATCAATATAATGCAGACATGGCTCCGGACAGAACTCAACTTCAGAATCTGTCTCTTAAAAGCAATGAGTGCTTAAGGGAATACGCTCAACGCTGGAGGGATACAGCTTCCCGTGTTCAGCCTCCTATGTTGGAAAAGGAAATGGCCAACATGTTCATGAATACGCTGCCTGAACCTTACTTGGAGCGTCTGGTAGGTTGCAATGCTTCCAACTTTGCTGATGTGGTCTCTACTGGAGAAAGGGTGGAGAATTACCTAAAGACCTATAAGAGCCAGAGTGGAGGTGGATCCTCATCAGGGGTGAAGAAGTCGTTCATTCAGGGACAGAAGAGGAGAGAAGGGGATGCAAGTGTCATATCTTCTTATCAGAACAGGGATAACCGGAGGATTAGCTTTCAGAATTATCATCAGCAACCGTATGTTGCGGCTGTGACCATTCCAGCTGCAGCACCACTACAACAACAACAATCACAACGTCAACCAGCTCAGTATCAACAGCAGCAACAACCGGGTAACAGACCCGCTTATCAACAGAGGCAAAGGATGATGGACCGGCGTTTCGACACCCTTCAAATGTCGTACGCCCAGTTGCTTTCTAGTCTTCAACAACTACAACTTGTGCAACTGCGCACTCTGGCTCCTCCTGTTGGTAGACTTCCGGTGGGTTACGACGCCAACGCTAGGTGTAACTTCCACTCTGGGGCACCTGGCCATGACATTGAGAACTGCAAAGCTTTTAAGCACGTAGTTCAGGACCTCATAGATTCAAAGGCCATCGACCTTGCACCAGCTCCGAATGTCGTCAACAATCCCATGCCCCAGCATGGTGGTGCGAACGTTAATTTGGTAGAGGGAGAAGCCAAGTCCATTAAGGATGTGTTGAAGCTGAAGACTCCATTGTCAGATGTCAAAGGATGCTTGCTGAAGGCCGATGTTTTCCCCGGTTGTGGGAAGGGTTGTTTGGATTGTGCCACTCAGGGCGGAGGTTGTTTGAAGTTACAGCAGGGTATCCAGGCCTTGCTCGACAAAGGTATCCTCCAGGTTGAGGGTTTGTCTGTCCAAGAGTCTGTGGAAGGGGTTGAGGAAGAAGGGTTTGAAGATGCTACTGATGAATTCGCAGATGTTGTTCCTACGGTTTCTGTAATCCATAATGATGTAATTGAACTTGATTCCAATGTTTCGGATGCTTGCATTTCAATGAATGAAATTTCTGAGTACGACTGTGATATTGCTACTATCACTATTTTCTACCCAACTAATCAGATCCGTGTGCCAGAAGCGCAACCCGTACCACCAGTGCGACGATCTACTATGACCATCACAACCCCTGGTCCTTTACCCTTCACCAGTGAAAGGCCCATTCCGTGGCATTATGGGGGGAGCGTGTATACGCACGATCATAAGGTGGAACGACCACTGAAAGTAGAAGAGGGTCAGAAGCCTGAACTTGAAGGTCCCGCAGTGGATAATGTCGGTGGAATTGGGCGATTCACCAGGAGTGGTAGACTGTTCTCACCACCGATTACCCAAGCTGATAATGCTGATGCTGTGGCGAAAGCCAAGGGCAAGCAAGCCGTGAATGGGGATACCTCTGCACCCCAGGGAAGTTCTGAGCCCACTTTTGCAAAGGATGTGGACGAGCTTCTGAGAATCATAAAGAAAAGCGATTACAAGGTAGTCGATCAGTTGATTCAGACTCCGTCCAAGATATCCATTCTCTCACTCCTGTTGTGTTCGGAGGCGCACAGTGAGGCACTTCTGAAGGTTCTTAATGCTGCTTATGTACCTGAAGAGATCTCGGTAAACCAACTAGAAGGGATCGTCGCCAATGTGCATACAAGCAACGGGTTAGGTTTTACTGATTCTGACTTAACACCAGCCGGACGCAATCATAACAAGGCTCTGCACATCTCGATGGAATGCAGAGACACCGTGCTATCGCATGTTCTGGTGGATACAGGCTCCTCTCTCAATGTGCTACCCAAGAGAGCCCTGTCGAAGTTAGAAGTAGAGGGTTTGGTCTTGAAACCTTCAGATCTTATTGTGAGAGCCTTCGATGGTTCTAAGAGATCGGTGTGTGGAGAGGTAGAATTGCCAATTCTGATTGGATCACAAACCTTCAACACTGTCTTCTACGTGATGGATATCAGTCCTTCCTACAGTTGCCTGCTGGGTCGTCCTTGGATCCATAATGCTGGGGCAGTCTCTTCAACTCTACATCAGAAGATTAAGTTTCCGGTCAACGGACGAATTATCACCGTCTGTGGTGAGGAGGACATCCTGGTCAGTAACCTGTCTACGTTCAAGTATGTAGAAGTAGAAGGTGAAATTCATGAGACTCTGTGTCAGGCTTTTGAGTCAGTTCAAATCAAGGATGCAACTCCGGTGGAAGAGGTTAAAGCGGGTGCCTCTATCTCATCCTTTAAGCAGGCACGGGCCGTGGTGGATTCGGGTGTTGCTCCCGGTTGGGGGCGTCTGTTGGAATTACCAGTGAAAGAAGATAAGTTCGGTATTGGGTATCAGCCAGTTTTGACTTCTACAACACTTCAGGGGCCGATCACTTTCTCCAGTGCTGGCATCATTCAGTATGGTCAAGTCTCTGCAATCAACGAAGAAGATGGGGATAGTGATTGTGACATTGACAACTGGGTGCGTCCGAGGATCCCGGGTGAAGTTCTCAACAATTGGTCTTCTGAGGAGATTATCCAAGTCACTCTTCTTGAAGAGTAATTTTCTTTGTTTATTCATGCATATCCAAGTCTTACGTTCCGCCCAGGGCGTAGTGACTCATTTTAGAGCCCATCTATGTGACACTTGCATTTTTATCATAAATAAAGGACGTATTTTTGCATTCAAATATTTCGTTCCCTGTCTTTCTATTTTTGCAGTTTTTCAAAATAAAAAAATGGCAATGATTTGTTTAGTTTTCACTTCTTGTTCACACTCATAAGCACATACCATCACTCATGCAGATGCACAACACCGGATCCTATTGATAACGGTTCTGCTAGGGCTCGCTTCGACTTTGAAAATCCAATCTTTCAAGCTGAAGAAGAGGGTGATGAAGACTGTGAACTCCCTGAAGAACTTACCAGGTTATTAAAACAGGAAGAAAGGGTCATTCAACCGCATTAAGAGTCTGTTGAAGTGATTAATCTCGGCACCGAGGACGCCAAGAGAGAAATCAAGATAGGGGCTGCTTTGGGAGATGATGTGAAGAAATGGCTGATTGAATTGCTGCAAGAATACGTTGACATCTTCGCCTGGTCTTATCAGGACATGCCTGGGCTGGACACAGACATCGTGGTGTACCGCTTGCCTCTCAAAGAAGGTTGTCCTCCGGTCAAGCAAAGCTCAGAAGAACAAGACCAGAGATGGCTGTCAAGATAAAGGAAGAAGTGTAAAAGCAGTTGGATGCAGGGTTTCTAGCAGTCACTAATTATCCGCCATGGGTTGCAAACATCGTCCCAGTACCTAAGAAGGATGGAAAGGTACGGATGTGTGTCGACTACCGGGATCTGAACAGAGCTAGCCCTAAAGATGATTTCCCATTACCTCACATCGACGTTTTGGTGGATAATATAGCTCAGTTCTCGGTATTCTCCTTCATGGATGGCTTTTCTGGCTATAACCAAATCAAGATGGCACCAGAAGACATGGAAAAGACAACTTTCATAACCCCATGGGGCACCTTCTGCTACAAGGTGATGCCGTTTGGTCTGAAAAATGCCGGAGCAACATATCAGCGAGCAATGGTGACTCTGTTCCATGATATGATTCATCATGAAATCGAGGTTTATGTGGACGATATGATTGCCAAATCTCAGACAGAAGAAGAACATTTGTTGAATTTGCAGAAACTGTTTGAGCGTTTGAGGAAATTCAAACTGAGACTTAACCCAAACAAGTGCACTTTCGGGGTGAGATCGGGAAAATTGCTGGGTTTTATCGTTAGCGGGAAAGGGATTGAGGTGGATCCTGACAAAGTGAAAGCAATACAGGAAATGCCTGAGCCAAGAACAGAGAAGCAAGTCCGTAGTTTCTTAGGGAGGTTGAACTACATTGCAAGGTTCATCTCTCACCTAACAACCACGTGTGAGCCAATTTTCAAATTGCTGAGGAAAGATCAGGCTATCAGGTGGAATGAAGATTGTCAAAGGGCTTTCGAGAAGATAAAAGAGTATCTACAGACACCTCCAATCCTTATACCTCCAGTTCCTGGGAGACCTCTGATAATGTACCTGTCAGTGACCGAGAACTCGATGGGGTGTGTATTGGGACAGCATGACGAGTCTGGTCGAAAAGAGCATGCCATATACTACCTTAGCAAAAAGTTTACCAACTGTGAAATCAAATATTCGCAGCTTGAGAAAACTTGCTGTGCTTTGGCCTGGGCTGCTCGCCGACTGAGACAGTATATGTTGAACCATACTACCTTGTTGATTTCTAAGATGGATCTAGTGAAATACATATTCGAGAAGCCGGCTCTCACCGGAAGGGTCGCTCGTTGGCAAATGATTTTAACAGAGTATGATATTCAGTACACGTCACAGAAGGCCATCAAAGGGAGTATTCTGTCAGACTACCTTGCCGAGCAACCGATTGATGATTATGAGCCAATGAAGTTTGAATTCCCTGATGAAGACATCATGTTCCTCAAGATGAAAGACTGTGAAGAGCCAGTTGTTGAGGAGGGACCTGATCCAAACGAAAAGTGGACTTTGTTGTTTGATGGGGCTGTCAATGCTAGAGGTAGTGGAATTGGCGCTGTCATTACTACTCCGAAGGGTGCCCACATGCCTTTCACCGCTCGTTTGACTTTTGAGTGCACAAATAACGAAGCTGAGTACGAGGCCTGTATCTTGGGTATTGAGCAAGCCATTGATCTGAGAATCAAGACTCTGGACATCTTCGGAGATTCAGCTCTGGTGATCAATCAAGTGAATGGTGATTGGAATACTCTCCAGCCCACACTGGTCCCCTACAGAGATTACACGAGAAGACTTTTGACTTTCTTAACAACGGTAAAATTGTATCATATACCTCGTGATGAGAACCAGATGGCAGACGCACTTGCTACTCTATCCTCCATGATCAAGGTAATTCGTTGGAACCATGCTCCCAGGATCGATGTGATGCGCCTTGACAGGGCCGCGTATGTGTTTGCTGCTGAACTGATAGTCGATGACAAGCCTTGGTATCACGATATCAAGTGCTTTCTGAAGAATCAAGAGTACCCTGCAGGGGCATCCAACAATGACAGAAAGACTTTGAGAAGATTGGCAGGCAGTTTCTTCTTGAACAAAGACGATGTGTTGTATAAGAGGAACTTCGACATGGTTTTGCTCAGATGTGTGGACAGACACGAGGCGGACATGTTAATGCAGGAAGTTCATGAAGGTTCCTTCGGTACTCATGCCGGCGGACATGCAATGGCTAAGAAATTGTTGAGAGCGGGTTATTATTGGATGACCATGGAATCAGATTGTTTCAAGTATGCTCGGAAGTGTCATAAATGCCAGATTTATGCTGATAAGGTGCATGTACCGTCGAATCCTCTGAATGTGATGTCTTCGCCGTGGCCGTTTTCCATGTGGGGCATTGACATGATTGGAAAGATTGAGCCGACTGCTTCCAATGGGCATCGCTTCATCCTTGTTGCCATCGACTATTTCACCAAGTGGGTCGAGGCAGCGTCGTTCGCGAATGTCACCAGACATGTGGTTTCCCGTTTCATCAAGAAAGAAATCATTTGTCGCTATGGGATTCCCGAAAGAATCATTACTGATAATGGTTCTAATCTCAACAACAAAATGATGAAGGAGTTGTGTCAGAACTTCAACATTCAGCATCACAATTCTTCCCCTTACCGCCCTAAGATGAACGGCGCTGTTGAGGCGGCAAATAAGAACATAAAGAAGATTGTGCAGAAGATGGTCGTCACGTACAGAGATTGGCATGAGATGCTACCTTTCGCCTTGCATGGGTACCGCACTTCAGTATGTACATCGACTGGGGCAACCCCTTACTCCCTTGTGTATGGTATGGAAGCAGTCCTACCTGTTGAAGTGGAGATTCCTTCCCTAAGAGTCTTGTTGGATGTCAAGCTAGACGAAGCTGAATGGATTCGGACAAGGTTCAATGAGTTGAGTCTTATCGAAGAGAAGCGAATGACAGCCATTTGTCATGGGCAGTTGTATCAGAGTCGGATGAAGAGAGCCTTTGATCAGAAAGTGCATCCTCGTTGTTTCCAAGTTGGAGATTTAGTGTTGAAAAGGATCCTTCCTCCTCAGACAGATCACAGGGGCAAGTGGACTCCTAACTATGATGGACCGTATATTGTCACCAAGGTTTTTGATGGTGGGGCTTTAATGCTTGCAACTATGGATGGTGAAAACTTCACTTCCCCTGTGAACTCAGACGCAGTTAAAAAATACTTCGCATAAAATAGACCCGCTGGACAGTAAAAAAAGAGTAGTCCAGGCAAAAATGGGCGTCCCGGCGAACCAAGAAAATGAAAGGGTTCGGGCAAAAATTAGGGACAAAAATAAAAAAGGATTGTACACCCGGTAAGTTGAAAACCTGAAAAGGCAACTTAGGCAAAAATGGGTATCCCGGTGGATTGAAAACCCGAAAAGGGCGATCCAGGCAAAAGTTAGGGATTAAGCGAATGACTGCGTTCTGAGTAGTTCTGAATCTCATCTCGTGCCAATGACTGGAAATTTTTGAAGGATAGGAAACAGTCCAATCACTCTTTCAGAAAGCTGATCATCTGGAGGATCTTGAAGACGGGCAAGTCATAGCAGAATTGGAACCCAATAGAAATCCATTTCACATTGTCATTAGATTAATTTCTGTTTTTATCTATTGTGCGATTACCTCTTTCCAGGGATTGCTTCTTAATGTAAATGCCTATTCAGAGGCCATTCAATCAATAAAATCATGTTATTCAGTATATCTCTGTTTTCATTTTCATTTTACTGTTTTGTTTGCAAAAATGACGTCCGAATTTTTGATAAACATTGCATCATGACACATAAGGGCTTTACAGGTACATGCTTAATAAACATTTAAAATTGCTATAAATTTTAAGTGCTTTGGATCGTCTATTCAGAACAGATATCCTCGGGACATTTCCTTAAAATTCCCTGCAGATGATCGTGAATATCTTCCTCAGTGAAGTCACCAACAGACAAATTCGGTGTCTTATCCCTGCAGAGCTGATCAGAGCGTTGGATTCTTCAATCCCCAGCAGTTTCTCACCACCGCACTTCCCCAAGCGGTTGTTTCAGGACATACACTCCCCAGCGGAGTTGACAGTGCCAGACTGTATCTTCCCAGCAGAAGTGGCTGCTCCTTAGAGTTCGATGCTAGATCGATAATCCCAATGCCAGATCCATGGTTTCTTTTTTTGAAGCAGAACCTCGATACCGTATCAGTGTTTGCTCCCCCTGCTGAGTCATCTCTCGCAAACCGTGGTTGCCAGAATCATTGTAGCTCTCCTCAGCAGCAGGCTTCCAATGCCATTCTTTCCCCGATCAGAGTCTCGGTATGGCCAGAACACCGCATGGCTAGTCATCTCCCCACAGAGTTCTTTGCGCTGTGCATCTCCAACAGCCTTTCCAGGGTCCAGAAGATGGTGATCATTTCCCCAGTAGATCCCCTTGCCTCAGCTTGGCATTCTACCCAGCATTTCGCATCCCTGCATGTAGAATCATATTGCATTGCATCCTTCCAAATCGCGTAGCATTTCCATTTTCATGGAGCATTACGCCATTGAAAAATTCAAACATACGCATGTAAGCATAAAACATTCTCGGTATCCCAAGTGATAAGCTAGAAGTTGTTTCCAGTACTCAGACTGAAGATTGTTCATGACTTACCTTTGTTATCCCCAGCAAGTGTCATTGGCCCATGCGCCGCCTCTATTATCATTCCCTATTTCTACCAATGCTAACAGGCATGAAGTTTTTCGATGTTCAGATCGAAGAAGTTTCCGACGTTCAGGTCAATGCAACTTGTGGCATTCAGGCCAGTTTTCCGGTATCCAGACCGAAGTGGCATTCAAGCCAGTTTTCCGGTATCCAGACCGAAGTGGCATTCAGGCCAGTTTTCCGGTATCCAGACCGAAGTGGCATTCAGGCCAGTGTTCCGATGTTCAGATCGAAGAAGTTTCCGACGTTCAGGTCGATGCAGCTTGTGGCATTCAGGCCAATTTTCCGATATTCAGATCGAAGTGGCATTCAGGCCAAGTCTTTCCGATGTTCAGATCGAAGAAGTTTCCGACGTTCAGGTCGATGCGACTTGTGGCATTCAGGCCAAGTCTTTCCGATATTCAGATCGAAGAAGTTTCCGACATTCAGGTCGATGCGACTTGTGGCATTCAGGCCAATTTTCCGATGTTTAGATCGAAATCCTTTCCAGTATTCAGACTGATGAGCGGCATTCAGGCCATGGTTATTTCTGTGTTACCATTTATTTTGGTATCCAGTTTAACATTTTTTTTCGATATTCAGACTGACTCTCACCGTACCAGACGGGTTCTTCTTTCAAGACCACCTCTTTGCCGATTCTGACAGACATTGTTACTTCACTTCACTTCAGTGCAAATTTTTGGGCTTTTATTGTATTCAATCCCTTGATACCTCGAACGCACGAAAGCAGCTGCCATCTTCTTTCCGGGTCTCCAGTTGATTGAATAGGGGCAGCTGTAATACCCCCAAAATTTACCCTTCATTTTTCCTGGACAAAAAAAAAAACAAACAAACGGAAAAAAAAACAAACGAAAAAAAAAAAAAAAAGAAAAAAGAAAAAAAAAAAAAATTAATTAATTAATTAATTAATTAATTAAATAAATAAATAAAATAAATAAATAAAATATAACAAATTATTTTGGACTTGGGTCTCCCTCATTTGAGCCCATTACCCACGAAAATCAGTCTATAAATACTGAAGTTTCAGTAGAGGAGTTACACTTGGAGTTACACTGGGAGATTCACTGGAAAAAGATAGTGAGAGAAAGAAGACAGAACAAAGGGGGATTTTGAGGAGGAACAAAACCCTGAGGACAAAGATAGTGAGAGAAGACCTGACAGAGAACTCAGAGCAGCCTCCAAACCCTGAAGGGAACTCAACTTGTAAACCTCACGGGTGCAACTCAATTTCAATCAAGCTCTCCAATCAGGTTTGCCCTATATCCATCATCTTTATGCCTTTTATTTGAATGCTCTAAATGTATGAGGTATTATGGGTGAATTTGATACCTTTTTTGTGAGCCTTTTGTGAATTTTGATGGAATTATTCATGTGGTTACATTTTGATTTAGGGGCAACTCTGGGTTACCCTATTTTGTTTATTCTAACCTGTCTTGTGTTTCTATGGCATTGTTTTCTCTTGATTTCATCCTGCTGCTCTAACCCTTTGTCGAGTTTTGTGAGGGCTCACATGGCTTTCGCAGAGACACTCGCGTGGTTTCCCACTTTATTTGTGGGATACCCCCTGGAGTTTTATTCTGATTATTCGTGTTGACTGATTTCCTTTGACGGTCCAGCTGGAGACATTTCAGGGTTTCTTGCCCCTTTAATTGCTGTAACTTCGGATCTTTATCCGTGTGGTAATTTTTTCCTTTTCTCGTACTTTATCGCTTTCTTAGCTGGAAGACCTCGATAGGAGGCAATGTTTGGGCCCCTTGGTGGCATTTTACTTTGAGATACATGTTTTGTGTTTTGTATTCATATCCCCACATGTAGCGCGGTTCCTTCGTTAAGGACTGCCTGTTTGCCCTCGAGCATCCCAAACCCTAAAACCCAAAGCAACACGTTTACTCCTTCTACTACAGGCGAGTAAGTCTCCGAAGGTCGAGCATCCGGTAGATTGCGTAGTGACGTCGTTCGTCCAAAACCCAATCCATAACCCCGTAGTTAGCCGAACTACGGCTTGCTCTGATTCTCATTCCAGATGAGATACGTAGGCATAAGACGCGATGTCTTAGCGAGCACACATCCCCCAACCCATAGGTCAGCCGAGCTACGAAGACTCTGATTCTCATATTCAGATGAGATACGTATGCAGTGGGTGCGACATCCGCGCGAGTCATTTCTCTTAACCTTTTTAGTAAATAAGCACAAGATAAACCCACACCCTTTAGACAAGAACTACAAAAGTGGATCCCGTAGAGTACTACGGATGCGTAGGGGTGCTAATACCTTCCCTTCGCATAACCGACTCCCGAACCCAAGATTTGGTTGCGAGACCCCGTCTTGTCCTTTCCTTTTTTCAGGTTTACTTCGAGCGTTTCCTTTCCCTCCTTTGGGATAAATAACGCACGGTGGCGACTCTTCTGTCTTTTTCTTTCGCCGGTTGTTTTTTCGCACACTGTATTTTTCCGGTTGCGACAGCCATCCATTGCGGATACTCAGCGGTCACAAGGAAACCGGCATCAATCTGCTTCTGCACTTCCTCTTTGATCTTCACATCCATATCAGGATGCGTTCTTCTCAACTTCTGCTTGACTGGCGGGCATTCTGGCTTCAACGGCAATCTAAGCTCTACAATCTCAGAATCCAATTCCAGACATTTCTTGATAGGACCAAGCAAACACATCTGAATACTCTCGAAGAAGATCAATCAACCCCTTCTTAGCATCTGGACACAGTCGAGACCCAATCTTGACTTCCTTCACATCATCTTCGGAACCCAAGTTGACTAGCTCAATCTGCTCTTCAAACGGATGAATAATCTTTTCATCTTGCTCAAGAAGACGAGACAATTCATCACTCACTTCTACATCACTTTCTCCTCGGCCTCAAACACAAGGAATTCAAAATTTGGAGAAGGAGAAGGATCATTGTATTCAATGGGGTTAGGAACCAACCTGCATAATGATTTGATATTTTGATTTTAGAGAAGTGAATTTGTGACCAAATATTATGCAGATGGACAATTATATTGTTTATTTATGTTTTTTGTGATTACCATTTTCAGAATAAAGCAAAAAGTAAAAATAAACATCAAAGATGTGGATGAACAAAATTAATTTTATTAATGATCAATTTAAAATGCCCAAACAACGTTCACTTCTCCCTTAGGCATAGGAGAAGGATTTTAAAATATAAAAGCAATTACTTAGATCTATGCAAAATAACAGGAATATCAACAGCAGTCCAATTGTTGCATGTCTTTCAATGCGTTACAAAGTTGGTGTAGTCTTCCTCTTCGCTATCCTCTAGCACAGCAGCTAAGTGTTGTTCATTGCCATGAATGAACCCTCCGCTACGGAAGCTAAGTTTCATATCTTCAGATCTTGCAATTGATGAGCCTTTCTGGAACCCCAGACCGGTTCTACCTTTGTTGTCGGAGACCTCTAACATGCGCCCCCACTGATCAACAACACCTTCTTCTACAATTTTCTGAGCATCTTTCAACGAGGACATAGGTGCCCCAACTCTCTTCTCAGCAGTAATAGATAAGGCTTGGAGTGGAGTTCCAACCTCATCCTCAGCTTCAACATACGAGAAAGATGACAGATGGCTAACCAACAGTTCCTTCTCTCCTCCAAAAATCACAAGCTTGCTATTCTTGACAAATTTCAATTTCTGATGCAAAGTGGAGGTAACGGCCCCTGCCTCATGAATCCATGGCCTTCCTAATAAACAGCTGTAGGCCGGGTGGATATCCAATACTTGAAAAGTAATCTGAAAATCACTCGGACCTATCTTGACTGGAAGGTCCACTTCACCAATTACTGTCTTGTGCGAACCATCAAAGGCTTTGACGATTACACCGCTATACCTCATAGGCGCTCCTTGGTAAGATAGCTTTGACAAAGTCGACTGCGGAAGCACATTGAGTGACGAACCGGTGTCAACAAGCACATTTGACAAAGCATATTCGTTACAATTTATAGAAATATGCAAAGCCAGGTTATGATTTCTTCCCTCCTCAGGGAGTTCTTCATCGCAGAAGCTCAGATTATTGCACGAAGTGATGTTAGCCACGATGTGATCAAACTGATCCACAGTAACATCATGCTCTACGTATGCTTGTTCAAGAACTCTCTGTAGTGCTTCTCTGTGTGCTTCGGAATTCATCAGCAGAGACAACACTAAGATTTTTGAGGGAGTTTAGAGCAGCTGCTCAACCACATTAAATTCGCTCCTCTTTATCAATCAGAGTACCTCATCATCATCATTGGCTTTCAAGTTGTTGGATTCAGCGACTTATCTATCTATATTAGGCACCTCCGCCTTCTTACCAACAATCGTTTCCTCTTTACTTTCTGGGAACACCGGCCCAAACACTCGACCACTGCGGGTCACCTTCGTTACATCAGCAATGCTCACTACTGAACTAGTCGTAGGTAACGGGACCTCTTGACCATTATTTATCATTGTAGCATTGTACTGGTACGGTACATCCTTATCAGATGAATACGGGACTGGGCCCGCTAACCATATTACCAACGGTGATACTGATCTTTGACTGACATTCTTATTGTTACTGCTATCATATTGAATTATCAACCGCTCTTGCTGTTTGAAAACGGGCACTATGACATTCACGTCGTCATCTACATGATAGGATTGAACAATTTGAATCATGCCTTCATCCATCAGACGTTGGATGTCCCTTTTCACTACATCACACCCTCTTGGGTTCATACTATAAACAACACAACCATCATGGTCATGTTCACAGTCACTCACCAAACAGATATCCTTGTGCATCTGCACCAAAGATCTTCGAATAAACCGGACGTCAAAAACTTTGAATTCTCCAGGACAATCGTCCACCATATTCATTGAAGAGTTCCCATGAGCGGGCAAAGGGTTTGCTTTCACATTTGGCGCGCGGTCCTTTAAGGACACCATACAACTCTTCATAAGCTTTTGAACCTCATACTTCAATGGATAGCAGTTTTCAATATCGTGTCCGGGTGCTCCTTGGTGAAAAGCACAACGGAGTTCAGGTTTATACCACCAGGGAAGTGGTTCTGGGATCTGCGGTGGGTTCCTCGGTTGGATTAAGTTCTTGAGAACTAGCGAGGGATACAACTCTGCATATGACATAAGAATCGGGTCAAAAGAGACCTTCTTCCTCTCAAAGTTCTGCTGATGATGATTGTTGTTGGTATTGTTGTTGTTGTAGGTGTTCGTTCTTTGTTGTGGTTGTTGTTGTTGACGTTGATGTTGTTGTTGTTGTATTGGTGTTGCTTGTTGATTAGAAAATACCGGAATTACTGATGACACTTGATGATGATGATGTTGATGGGGTGGTGGATTTCTTCGAATCTGAGGCCTCCTATGCCTCCCACTGATTACTGCGTTGGTCTCACTATCCTTCTTCTTACCAAAGTTGCTACGATATCTCTTGCTTGTTGACGCCTTATCTTTTGACAAAAGTCCTTCACGGACTCCTTACTCAAGTCTCATCCTCATATTTACCATTTCGGTAAAATCACTAGGGGTACTAGCGATCATGCGTTCATAATAAAATGAACTCAGAGTTTTCAAGAAGATCTTTGTCATTTCTTTCTCCTCCAAAGGAGGAGTGATCTGGGCAGCCAACTCCCTCCATCTTTGTGCGTATTCTTTAAATATCTCTTTGTCCTTCTGAGACATAGACCTCAATTGGTCTCTATCCTGCGCCATGTCCACATTATACTTGTATTGTTTCACAAAAGCCTCTCCAAAGTCGTTGAAAGTGTGAATGCTTGCACTATCCAACCCCATGTACCAATGGAGTGCAACACCAGTTAAACTATCTTGGAAGTAGTGAATAAGCAATTGATCATTATCGGTCTGAGTAGACATCTTGCGAGCATACATCACAAGATAACTGAGCGGACAAGAGTTCCCCTTATATTTTTCAAAGTCAGGCACTTTGAACTTCACCGGGATCTTAACATTGGGCACCAAACACAACTCGACAACATTCTTCCCAAACATATCTTTACCTCTCAGCGTCTTCAATTCCTTGCGCAGCTTAAGAAACTGATCTTTCATTTCGTCCATCTTCTCATAAACATCCGGACCCTCAGACGGCTCGGAATGGTAGATGGTATCCTCTACGCGAGACAAAGTGTGCACAACAGGAGGTGGCACGGACATGACCGGGCTAGATGCCGGCATGGAAGCAAATGTAGGCGTAAAGCCTTCGGGAACAAAGTTGGGCGGCATTCCCCACGGGAATCCGGCAGGCATATTCGGCACGAAGTGGGCAGTAGCAGCAGGCGTGGTAGAGGTGACCACCTCTGAAGTAATAGTGCTCGCGGGAGGAGTTGCAGGTGTTGGAAAAGCTTGATTATGAGCAGCAAGAACTGACTCCATCATGGCAGTCAGGCGGACGATCTCGTCCTTCAGCTCTCTGTTCTCTTGCTCCAAATGTTCCATGATTTTTTGATGATTGGCTCGGTTATTCTACCGGTGAGTCAGCTTGGCTATAGCACAAAAGAAATACCAATCAGACATCTGGTGAAAACCTGCTTTTGCAAATGATGCATGAAATGCAATGCTTGATTATTTTTATTTTCAAGGAACTTACTATATCATTTGAAAATATATATATATATATATATATATATATATATATATATATATATATATATATATATATATATATATATATATATATATATATATATATTTAAATGGCAATTGCAACAATTTGATGTGACCAAAAATCTCTTTTTATTTATATAAATTGGAGGGATTACACTGAGTACAATTTCAGAAACCAAAAATAAAAAGATATAAGAGAAAAGGAGACTAGTCATCCTAAGGATCCCTAACAACAATGTCAGAAGATCTGGCCGAAGGCGCGTAATTCCTTCGAATGCGACGGATCTCGGTCTCAAAAGAAGCCTTCATCTGAGTCTTCTCAAGGACAAGCTGGTCAACAATCTTCTTCCAAGCAACGGAAGGCTGAGGCATGCTAGAAGATGAAACCTCTGGCTCTCTCTGTCTCTTCGTCACTCGGTTTTCAAGTAGCTTAATAAGTGCATCTTTGTCCTTAGACTCCAACTACAACTCTTCATGCTTCTTGCTTAAAGCACGAAAGTGCTCTTCCCACATATCCTTCTCTTGTTTCATCTTGGCGAGCGCGTATTCCAACTCCTCTACATCTTGGTTATGGAGAGTTAATGGTTCAACCACAACCATAAACATAGGTCTTTCACAAGGATAAGGCATCTTCAACTCCAAAGCTCGTTTCTTCACCCAAAGAATGTAAGCTTCCAAAGTTACACAATTGCGCGGACCAAGCTCGGATCTTCCTTTCCTATGCATATTATGCCAAGCATGAACAATCTATTGCTTCAAATGTTGGTAATCTTTACCCTCTTGATAGAAAAGACCTTCTAACAACATGTTATTAGGTTTGTCTCTCAAGGGGAACCCAAGTTGACGACGAGCCAAAGCAGGGTTGTAGTTAATTCCTCCTTGTGTACCAATGAGAGGCACATTAGAGAATTCACCACAACTATCAATAATCTCCAAACTGCTTAAAGAAGGATCATACCAAACTATATCATCATTAGTGAGAGACATAAGTCTCTGAGACCACCTTAGACATTGTTTGTTCTCCATAAAAGCAGGCGTCTGAGGCAAGTGAAAAATAAACCACTTGTACAGAAGAGGAATACAACAGGCAATCATTCCCCCACCCTTAGAATTCCTTAGATGCAAAGAGAAATACATATCACCCAATAAAGTAGGCACAAGATTCCCAATCAAGAAAAGTCTAATGGCGTTAACATCAACAAAACTGTCAATGTTAGGGAACAAAGCTAATCCATAGATGAGCAACACAAAGATAGCTTCAAAAGCATCCACACTACCAGCTTGAGCAAAATTAGTAGCTTCCTTGATGAGGAAAATAGATGGCAACCCAAATAACCCTCCTTTCTTCACCCAATGAGCCTCTATCTCAAACTTCTTCAAGTGAAGATCTTAAGCAATAATACTAGATTGGGGAATCTCCTCTATTCCACTAAAAGGAACTCTACTAGAAATAGGTATCCCCAAAAGATGAGAATACTCCTCCAATGTAGGCACAAGCTGAAAATCTAGGAAAGTGAAACAACGGTAGAGAGGATCATAGAACTGCACTAGCACACTCAAAAGTCCTTCAACCACATCAGCAGACAAAATAGATAGAAGCTTCCCATGACGTTGTTTGAAGTCCAATGGATCTAATACAAAAGATGCTAGCTTCCTTAACTCTTTCAAGTCGGGACATCTGAAACTGTACTTCTTAGTGTTCCTTCGTCTACAATCCATGGTCTGAAAATATTTGCAAATGATACCTTAATTCCTTGAAATTTTCGTGTGATGAATGTTATGATGCGCATGAATGCATGAATGCAACAATCACAAATAAGGGATCACACACAAGGCAAACAAAGGTTAAGGGATGAATCAAGTCATTGTCAAGATCAATCATCCATTTTGGTGGATTATGGCTTTCACCTTATCAACACCCAAGTTCCATTGATATTGATAAGACTTGATTGGATCAACCAAGAATCAAGGGTTTGTTGTGAGTCACGAGCATGGAGTCTGGATAAGAACCATCCCAAAGGAGTGAACTAAGGATAAAAACCTGTAGATCATGTTCTAAAAAGTTCCCATAGTCTTAATTCCATCTATCGGATATTACAGGTTAAGATGACTAACTCATCGACCCATAATATTCTCAAGAGAAACTCGTCTGAGTGTAGTATCGCGTAACAACTGTTATCAAGTCTACACTTGAACAGTCTCCGTACTACGTCTTAAATAGGCCAAGATGGGTTAAATGTTCTAAGGTCCTCAGCTTCTCAGACCCAATTAGAGATAGTAATGCCTAACCACAAATACTTGTGTGACATTTCCAAATCCAAAAGAGTCTCCACTAAGCGGATGGATCTCAAGCCAACTTGTTAAGGACTACTCCACACAAGTCGAACATGAATATACCATCCTCCTATCTTAATTGCACTCAAGTTCGGATTAGAACATATCTCACCACTCAGAGATCACCAAGCACAACAAGCAAAGATCACCAACATTCCTCTTCTTTTGTGTTTATTTAGAAAAATGTATTGATGCTACTTTTGATTTAAAATAGTCACTCGATGTTTGATCAAGGTTTGATTCGCGTTGAAAGATTTTGAAGTGAACTTGATATTGATTAAGTGTATGTTTTTATTTGAAAGGTTGATAATATATATATATATATATATATATATATATATATATATATATATATATATATATATATATATATATATATATATATATATATATATATATATATATATACACACACACACACACACACACAATTTCCTATTTTTTTAAATTTCAAAACACCAACCAAACATACCAATATAAGCAGGACATATGACACTAATAAAAAAAGATAAAATAAAATAAAAAAAGCAAATGCATGGAAATAGAAAGAAAACTAGTAATAACAAAGACAACAAAAGTTATTCTCTCCTCCCTCTCAGGCAATCGTTTTTTCAGGAAAATATGCAGGGAAAAGAAAAAGTGCTCTCCATTTTAAAGAAAATAACAACAACAATAACAATATTAAATCAAATGATTTCACTCACTTAATTCCCACACATGACTCAAACGACGACGACAAACATCCCTAATCATAAACCAAAATCAATATTCAAAGATCAAATAAATTTAAAAGGGGAAGTGAGATACCGATGGAAGCAAACCACGAAAGCACAACTCGTGTCGGGGTTGAAGATGCTCTGGCGATGGAGGCTGGTGCGCGATTTCAGAGGGACGAAGAGATCTGGCGGTTATGGTGTTGGTGGCGTCACGGTTGTGTGATGCAATTACGACGTGATGCACGTTTGACAGTGATGTGATGGTATTGTTCCAGATCGGGTATGGTGTGTTATTAGTCGTGAAGAGTTGTGTGGTTTGAAGATCGAGTTAGTGTTTTGTGAGAAAAAGAAGAGCTTTCTATGGAGTATCATTTGTTGTGTTTTTTTCTGCATATAAAGATGGAAGAGTATTATAATAAAGTATTTTATGAGGTTAGTGTGTAGTATTTTTGTGCGTTTTTTCTTCTTAACGTAGCGAAGGGAGTCTCCTTTAAAAGTGAAGAAAATATATCATTTTGTACTATTGGTGCATTGCATCGAGGAAATGACTAATCAACTTTCACGCAAAAGAGCATTAAGTTCTTTTTTTTTCAATACCCATTTTTGAATTCCAAGACAGAAAGAGGTTACACTTGGAGAATCCTACTGTGTCATTTTTGGTTGTGTCTAATTGGGAAAATATGAGTCAATGAACGTTGTTTTGTATCGGTAATCATCTCTGCGGATTGGCTCTCTATTATTGGGAAAGTTGCATCTCAGCTTTTTACATGAAGGAGATTCATTTCTCTACTTATGTTTTTTTATTTTAAAAAAAGTGAGATAGTAGATCTGAGTGATAAGCGTTGCTGCCTATGTTGTGATTGGCCTACTTCTCAACACACTATGGCATATACACTAGGGTTTCCAAATTTTAAACAAAATAACAACAAAAACCTTTGAATAATATTAGTCTAACTTGAGTCAAAAATGATTAAAACAAAAGAAATTCAAACAAACTTAAATAATCAAAATAAAAATTTAGACAATTCTAATTAAATATTACGAACATTTTGACAAAAAGACAAAAATAAACCGCCTCAAAATGAATAAAAGATGCGCACAAAAATGCTCGAAAAACTAAACTGAATGCATCAAAATGATCAGCACAAAATGAATTTCTCAGAAACGTACTTGTTTTGATCAAATTTTAAAATAAAAAATGATCAGTTAAAAGGCTCAAGTTGATCAAAATGCGACCGAAAAAGTATCAGAAAAAATAAAACCAGCACATCAGGTTAACTACACAAACCATAGACTAATAAAAATGACGTTCGCAAGCTCGACTTAAAAAAATTCCGCCTTCTTATTTTACGTACATTTGAGGATCAGTTCGAACAGTCTGTCGGTAAATCCAAAAATTTATTCTGGTTGACATTTTAAGCACTATGTGACGTGAAATGTATGTTATATTATGCAAATGATGCAAACGCTGTAGCGGGAAATTCATGATCATCAAGCTATTGACAAACTAGAGATCAAATAACAAGAGTCGCCACCGCGCTTTTATTGTTTCCAAGGGAAAAGGGAAAAAGTACGAACAAAACCCAAAAGTAAAAAGTTTTCAAATCAAAACTAATAAAAAGTCAGAGATCACAGGTAAGGGGGTTGGTTACACAGAGGGAAGGATTTAGCACCCAAAGTGTCCTAGGTACTCCTAGGGAGCCCTTTTTGTGTGCATATGTACTTGGTATAAAGTGATGTTTACAAACAAATAGAATGGGGGGATGAGAAAAGAATTCATTAATTATATTTTTGTGTTTGACAAAACCTTCAGTCTTGTTCCTACGTACCAACATAAAAATGAGGGATAAAAACCTCATAGTTCGTGATACAAATTTCAAAGTGGATGCATTGCTTTTAATAAAAATTAAGTTTGAAAGGCACAAAGGCCTAAAAATGGTTTGAATGTGTTAGTTCTTTTTTACTTTTTGAAAGTTTAAGTCAAGTATAGTTAAATTTATTTACAAGTTTGATTCAATAAAAGAAGTTTTAAAATGTAATGGCATAAGGCCAAAGTTTCTATCTTTTTTTTGCAAAAGTGGTCAGAGTTTAGAAGAAAAGTACTTCACACAGAGAAGATTTTGAAAAATGGAGGGAGAGATTTTGAAATTAAAGAAATGGGGAGAAGATGAAGAGACTATCCTATGTACAAAATTAAAAGTTTAGAGTTGAAAAGATCTGACCAAGTGGGTAGCAATCCAATAGACAAGAATGTCAATAGAAACCCAGAATTCCCTTGGACTTTTAGAATCAAGCAACACACAAATGCACAATTATATTATCCTGAAAAGCAAGGCATAAAATAAAGATGGCCTCATCCAAGCTTATCCATTCCATGATCTTCTTCAAAGTAGTCCATGTAACTTATGAATTCCACAAGTCACAGGTTCATTATAACAACTTCGCAATGATCATGTTGCAAATGAACTTAGAGATGTCTTCAAAGATGCATCAGATGAAGTTTCAAACTGCAAGCACTTGGTTCTTCAACAAGTTGGCATTGGCCAAGTCCTTTAGCTTAGGAAGGTTGCCTAGATTCTAAGCCCATTTATCCAAGATCAAACCAACAGTCCACTCAAAAGTTTTTTTTAGGGTTTTTGTTATTATTATGTACATTAATGGTCAAAGACCACACAAACAAGCAAAGTATACACAAATAAAAATATATCACACAATATGGTCCAAATGGACAAAGTGAAAATTGCATTAAGAGAAACAATTAGAATGATATGAAAAATGGAAAATGAAATAGAGTGTTAAAAGTAAATTGCATTAAAGTAAAAGCTTGAAATTAAATGTTAGTAGTTAATTGGTTAGAAGTTAGTATTGTTTTGCTTTTCATTTCAAGACATTCTTTGAAGAAAACTTAACCCACTTATCACAAGCATGAATCCTTGAACCAAAACATCTTTCCAAGGAAGGAAAGAAGGCCAAGTTTCCACACATTACCATGAAAGGGGGGAGACTTACAATCTCACTAACTAGAATGCTTATGCCTTTTATGTCACAAATTTAGCGTTATGTTAAGCAATCGTAATTGGACTTATGTAGAAGTCATAACTATTTGAGGTCGGGCAATAAAATTTTGGTGTTAATGCATGTTAGAGACATAGTATAATGGACTATGCTCATGAAACATACCACACTCAAAAAAGAATATGCAAAAGGTGTGGCCTAATCTCACCCATACTCATGTCAATTTTTCAATCAACTAGCATTAGGACTTTGGGATGTCATAGGCCAAATGGAATGAATGAATGAAGAAAGGGAATAAGATGAAGTTGGAGGGGAATTATAGCGGGAAATTCATGATCATCAAGCTATTGACAAGCTAAAGATCAATTAACAAATGTCGCCACCGCGCTTTTATTGTTTCCAAGGGAAAAGTACGAACAAAACCCAAATAGTAAGAAGTTTTCAAATAAAAACTAATAAAAATCAGAGATCACAGGTAAGGGGGTTTGTTACACAGAGGGAAGGTGTTAGCATCCAAAGTGTTCTAGGTACTCCTAGGGAGCCCTTTTTGTGTGCATATTAATTTTTTTTACAAAGTGATGTTTACAAACAAATAGAATAAGGGGATGAGAAAAGAATTCATTAATTATACTTTTGTATTTGACAAGACCTTCGGACTTGTGCCTACGTACCAACATAAAAATGAGGGATCAAAACCTCGTAGTTCATGCTATAAATTTCCAAAATGGATGCATTTGCTTTTAACAAAATTTAAGTTTGAAAGGCACAAATGCCTAAAATGATTTGAATGAGTTAGTTCTTTTTGGAATTTTGAAAGTTTTAAGTCAAGTATAGTTAAGTTTATTCACAAGTTTGATTTAAGAAAATAAGTTTGAAAATGCTATGGCATAAGGCCAAAGTTTCTATCTTTCTGCAAAAGTGGTCAAAGTTTAGAACAAAAATAGTTCACACAAAGAATATTTTGAAAATGGAGGGAGGGATTTTGAAATTAAAAAATGGGCAGAAGATGAAGAGACTACCCTATGCACAAAATTTAAAAGTTTAGAGTTGAAAAGATCTGACCAAATGGGTAGCAATCCAATAGACAAGAATGTCAATAGAAACCCAGAATTCCCTTGGACTTTTAGGATCAAGCAACACACAAATGCACAATTATATTATCTTGAAGAGAAAAGGCATCAAATAAAGATGGCCTCATCCAAGCTTATCCATTCCATGATCTTCTTTAGAAATAGACCATGTAACAGATGAATTCCACAAGTCACAGGTTCAAAATAACAGCTTCACAATGATCATGTTGCAGATGAACTTAGAGAGATCTTCAAAGATGTATCAGATGGAGTTCAAATTGCAAGCACTTGGTTCTTCACAAATTGGCATTGACCAAGTCCTTTAGCTTAGAGAGGTTTCCTAGATTCTAATTCCATTTGCCCAAGATCAAACCAACAGTCCACTCATTTTTTTATGGTTTTTAAGATTATTATGTACATTAATGGTCAAAGACCATACAAACAAGCAAAGTATATACAAACAAAACATATCACACCATATGGTCCAAATGAACAAAGTGAAAATTGCATTAATCATAAACAATTAGAATGATATGTACAATGACAAAATGAAATAAAGTGCTAAAATTAAAATTGCATTAAGATAAAAACTTGAAATTAAAAGTTAATAGTTAGTAGGTTAGAGGCCAGTTTTGTTTTGCTTTGTTTTTCAAGACATTCTTTGGAGAACACTCAACCCACTTATCACAAGCATGGATCCTTGAACCAAAACATCTTCAAAAGGAAGGAAAGAAGGCCAAGTTTCCACACAATACCATGAAAGGGGGGAGACTTACAATCTCACTAACTAGAATGCTTATGCCTTTGGTGTCAAAAATTTAGCGCTATGTTAAGCAATCGTAATTGGACTTATGTAGAAGTCGCAACTATTTGAGGTCAGACAATAGAATTTTGGTGTTAATGCATGTTAGAGACATAGTATAATGAACTATGCTCATGAAATATACCACACACAAAAAAGAATATGCAAAAGGTGTGGCTTAATCTCATCCATACTCATGTCAATTTTTCAATCAACTAGCATTAGGACTTTGAGATGTCATAGGCCAAAGGGAATGAATGAATTAAGAAGAGGAGTGAGATGAAGTGGGAAGGGGATGAATGAGATCACAAATTGGTCAAATAAGGACTTTTATTAAATTAATATCATTCATTCATTTTGGGAGATGGAATGTACATTCCATCAATCCCCTAAATCCAATGATATTAACTTGACAAAGTCAAATCAACCTTGACCAAGGCCCAACAACAATAAGCAAGCTCATACAAGTCAATACAAATGGTCAACAAAAATTAAATGGCATTTATTCAATTAAAAATAATAAAATAATGCATTTAACACAAATATGTTTTGTCCAATTCCTAAAATCTCATCAAAACACCAAAGAAATGGCCATGATATTTATCATAGGTCAAACAAGGTCAAAGGACCTTGGAGAAAAAATTTCATAATTATTGGACATTTAAAAATATTTTTAAGCAATTAAAAATAAATTCAAAATCAATAAATTCATGAAAAATATTAATAATGATCCAAAAAATAATTTTAATTCATAATATGAAAGAGAAAAATATTTGAATTTTTTTGGTGAAAGTCTCATATTTTTTGGATCAATATTGAATTTAATATGAATTATTTAAGAAAATGAAAAATAAAACAAAAATTCAGAAATTCTAAATTACGTGGACTATTAGATCTCCCTCATTAATTGAGGTGGCAGATCTGATGATCCAAAGCGTGCGTTCCACATAGACTTGAGTCAACTGCGTGGCAAATGTGGTAATCAATACCAACGCTCAGGATTAAAACGTGAGAGGAGGATCATGTGGTTCAGAGGTTGGCCAAGTCATCGCCGGAGCCAGAGGTCCGGTCATCTTCTTTGGTGAACCTCACCGGACAGGTCAACATGAACCATCACCAAAAAGAGAAACAAGGACATGATCTTAAAGAAAAAATGGCACTGAGCTCGAATCTGACCTCCATTCAGTCCAATTCCAAGTATATTGAGAGATATGTGGAATTGAAATTTAAGGTACATGAACTGAGTTGCTTTGATTTGACCTCAAAGCAACTCAATCTTCTTGCCTACATTGGTAGGACTTCACACAATCAAAGAATCAATAGAATTGAGCAAGATTTTGAGAGAATCGAAGAGTTTAAAATTTTTGAAAATTACCTTCAATGTAGGTCTGGATTTGATGGATCTTGAGCTTGCTTGTGCATGGACTCACTCTACTTGCTTGCAGGAAGAGTATTGAATGGTTTAGAAGCAATGGATTCCTGGAGAATTGAATTCCAAAATAGTGGAGATTCAAGCTCAAATTCAAACGAATTTATCAGACTTATCCTTTGAGAAATGAGGGTTAGCAATGGGGGATCAAAGCTGGCACAATTGTGTGTGAATTTCTTAGCAATTGAAGCTCTATTTATAGTTGAATCATGTGATATTTGCACACTCACTTTCACTTTCCAAATTTGGCAAATGTGACGTAATGCTGCATGGGCGCGCATAGGCCCATGGAATGATGGCTTGAAGTCCATAATTGAAGATCCGATGTGTTGAAGTAGGCTTGGATTGCAAGGCACATGTACATTGATGCTTGAAGATTGATCCATGCCAAATGATATCAGCCTATTTAAGCCATGCGCAACCTATGCATTTCTCATCCAAAATGAATGAATTTGAGCTCTTTGGAAAGGTGAGATCCAGAGGAACAACTTTGATGTTCAACACTTTTTCATTTGGAGCTTGGAACTTCGAGAAATTTGAGGTGGAAGTTTGGAAATTTTTGACATATCAAACTTTTTCTAAGTGTCAAGCCATATGTCTCAACGTTCCACCTTACTTAACTTTTTATATGAGCTTTAAATGAGAAAAGTGTCTTCATAAAACTTGTAGCTCTCTCAAATACCTTCAAATGGTCATAAATTTCATTCCATTTGAATTTGAAATGATAGAGTTATGCATTTTTGAAGTTTGGAAAAATCACTTGATTAATGGTATAGGTCAAAAGTGACCTATAGTGTAGCCTCACATCACATGCTAAAAAGAGTTGAATTAGCTCCCACTCCAAACATAAAAGTTGAAGTAGACACATTGAATTTGATTGTGCAACTTGGAAATCTTTCATCTCATAAAAATTGAGCAAGTTATGGCCTTGGGAAGTTGACTTTCAAATTAGGGTTTAGACAAAATGACCTATAATGTTTCAACATAGAAAATTATTTTCCAAGAAAAATTAGCTCTAGGTCTCAACACTAAAGTTGTTTATAATTTCATTTAGATTAAGTTTTCTCTTGGAATAATTTTCATATGGTGAAAATTGTAGGAGATAGGGTCTAGGGAGACCCAGTTTTGATCAGATGAATCCATCTGGCCAACCACCATCAACCAACTTGCTAATTTCCAATTCTCTTGACTTTCTTGGATCATGGTAGATCATATATTCATAAGATGATGAAATTTGAAGCGTCCCTTGAGAAATTTGATCAATTGGTGAGATAGCTTATTGGAGAAGTTACTCAAGATACCCAGTCAAACTAGGGTTTCCAAGGCAAATCACCCTTAAACTCTTAAAGAAAACTTGATCAATATATCATGTATAGGTCATTGGGACTCATATATGATGCTTATAATCATTCTTGAATCAATTCTTGGTTGTGCTCTTTGTTCATGAGGGTCTCAAACCCTAGATGTGAATTTGATGAATCAATGAGATCATGCCCTACCTACAAAAGAGTTAGATAGATGCAAAGACATATTTTTGGTATTTTGGTTAGTAAAATGATAATATACAAGTATGATATGATCACAAGGTGCTTGGTGATCTCTCCTAAAACAAACCCAATGAAGGAGGGATAGGGAGGATGCCAAGATATGATCCCAATGCTAATGCTCATGATGTAATTGCATGAGGGATCTTAGGGTCAAAATTGGGGTCTTACAGGAATGGATCAAAACACAAATTGGTCAAAGGAGGACTTTTACCAAATTAATATCATCCATTCATTTTGGGAGATGGAATGTACATTCCATCAATTCCCTAAATTCAATGATATTAATTTGACAAAGTCAAATCAACCTTGACCAAGGCCCAACAACAAGAGTTAAACATAAACAAGTCATCACATTTGGTCAACAAATTTATTTGGCATTTATTCAAATTAAAAATACTAAAATAGTGCATTTAAATTAAATATGGTTTGTCAAATTCCTAAAATCTCATCAAAACACCAAAGAAATGGTCATGAGATCTATCATAGCTCAAACAAGGTGAAAGGATCTTGGAGAAAAAAATTCATAATTTTTGGACATTTAAAAATAGTTTTAAACAATAAAAAACAAATGCAAAATCAATTAATTCATGAAAAATATTAATAATGATCCAAAAAATAATTTTAATTCAGAATATGAAAGAGAAAAACATTTGAATTTTTTTTGTGAAAGTCCCATATTTTTGGGATCAATATTGAATTTAGTATGAATTATTGAAAATAATGCAATTAAAATGAAAATTAAAATATCAGAAAAAACTTAGATCGCTTGATCTCCCTCATTAATTAAGGTGGCAGATCAAGTGGCCAGAAACACGCGTTCCATCGTGCACCTGAGTCAGCGCTCCATAACATTGGTATTTAAAAGGAAAGAACCAGATTAAAACAAATCAGATGGATCCTATGGATGTGAGAGATGCCAACACATCGCCGGAGCTGTAGCTCCGGTCTTCTTCTCCGGTGGACCTCACCGGACTGGTCCACAATCAACCATCATCAAAATAAAAAACAAGGACATGATTTCAAAGTAAAAATGGCACTGAGCTCGAATCTTGCCTCAATTCACTCTAACTCCAAGTATATTGAGAGATACATGGAGTTGAAATTTTAGGTACATGAACTGAGTTGCTTCGATTTGACCTCAAAGCAACTCAATCTTCTTGCCTATATTGGTAGGACTTCAGACAACCAAAGAATCAATAGAATTGAGCAAGAATTTGAGAGAATCGAAGAGATCAAATTTTCTGGAAAATACCTTCAATGGAGGTCTGGATTCAACTGATCTTGATCTTGCTTGTGCTTGATCTTACTCCACTTGCTTGCAGAAGAAGGATTGGATGCTTACAAGGCTGTGGATTCCTGGAGATTTGAATTTCAAAATAGTGGAAATTCAACCTCAAATTTAAATGAATTTCTCAGGTTTATCCTTTGCAAAGTGAGGGTTTGAGATGGGGGATCAAAGCTGACGCAAATGTGTGTTGATTGCTGAGCATATGAGGCTCTATTTATAGCTGAAACCATTGATATTTGCACACTTAAAATCACTTTCCATATTTGGTCATTGATGATGCATGGGTGCATGGGCGCGCATAGGCCCATAAAATCATTGCCATAAGTCCACAAATGAATGTTAGATAGTTTGAATTCAGCTTGGATTGCAAGGCAAGTGTACATTTGGATTTGAAGTTTGATCCTTGCCTAGTGATGTCACCATGTTCATGCCATGTGCAGCCTATGCATTCCTGGTCCAAAATGAATGAATTTGAGCTCTTTGGAAAGGTGAGATCAAGAGGAACAACTTTCATGTTTAACACTTTTTCATTTGGAGCTTGGAACTTGGTGAAATTTGAGGTGGAATTTTGGAAAGTTTTGACATATCAAAATTTTTCTAAGTGTCAAGCCATATGTCTCAATATTCCACCTTGCTTAACTTTTTATATGTGATTCAAATGAGAAAAGTCTCTTCATCAAAGTTGTAGATCTTTAAAATACATTCAAAATGGTCATAAATTTCATGTTATTTGGATTTTAAATGATAGGGTTATGCATTTTTGAAGTTTGGAAAAATCACTTGGTCAATGGTATAGGTCAAAAGTGACCTATAATGTAACCTCATATCACATGCTCAAAAAAGTTGAATTATCTCCCACTCCAAACATAAAAGTTGAATTAGACACATTGAATTTGATTCTGAAACTTGGAAATCTCTCATATCATAAAATTGAGCAAGTTATGGCCTTGGGAAGTTGATTTTCAAATTAGGGTTTAGACAAAATGACCTATAATGTTTCAACATAGAAAATGATTTTCCAAGAAAAACTAGCTCTAGGTATCAACATGAAAGTTGTTTGGAATGTCATTTAGAGTAAGTTTTCTCTTGGAAGAATTTTCATATGATGAAAATTGTAGGAGATAGGGTCTAGGGAGACCCAGTTTTGATCAGATGAATTAATCTGGCCAACCACCATCAACCAACTTGCTAACTTCCAATTCTCTTGACTTTATTGGCTCATGATAAATCATATATGTATAAGATGATGAACTTTGAAGTTCCCCTTGAGAAATTTTATCAATTGGTGAGATAACTTGTTGGAGAAGTTACTCAAGATCCCTAGTCAAACTAGGGTTTCCAAGGCAAATCACCCTCAAACTCTTGAAGAAAACTTGATCAATATAACATGTAGAGAACATTGGGACTCATATATGATGCTCATAACCATTCTTGGATCAATTCTTGGTTGGGTTCTTTGTTCATGAGGGTCTCAAACCCTAGATGTGAACTTGATGTATCAATGGAAATATGCCCTTCCTACAAAAGAGTTAGGCAAATGCAAAGACATATTTTTGGTATTTTGGTTAGTGAAATGATAAAATACAAGTATGATATAATCACAAAGTGCTTAGTGATCTCTCCCAAAATAAACCCAATGAAAGAGGGGTAAGGAGGATGCCAAGGTATGATCCCAATGCTAATGCTTATGATGGAATTGCATGAGGGATCTTAGGGTCAAAATTGGGGTCTTACAAACGCCATGATGCATGTATCTATTTATTGAATGAGGAGAAAAATTGGGGTATGACAAATGGCATATAGAACAAGGTTCTTCCAAAGATGTGATGGAATAGGCTGAGTGAAGTGGCGATGGTAAAAAATCCTTGCAACATGACCAATCTTGAAACAGATCTGACACTGTACACATGTACTACCACCATATTTGCAACCACCACCTTTAAGTCCACCAAATATTCCACTTCTAAAACCAACATATGCTCCATCAAAATGTTGTACAGGATCATGAGTAGTCATTTGTGACTTTGCTTCCTGAGTTATGGGTAAGGTACTAGACAAAGAAGAATTAGAGGTTGGTGCAGTGGTACATATGTTACCTTGAGTTAAGTTCATAGATAGAAGTTCCTGAACAGGCGTACAAAGAGCTCTCTTAAATATTGCTTCATGCGATAGAAGCATGGTTTCTACAACAATCATATCACACAATTCATTAAGATACTTAATAATGGATGCAATACTTTGATATTCACTTGGAAGCCCATCAAGGATTGTCTCTAATTAGCCATGAAGGAAGATTTGATCTCCAATTGAATCAATGCCCACAATCTTCTAAATTCGACCTAGATATTGTGAAATTGTATGATCTCCTTTTTCGATGTAACGAAGCTCATAGCGAAGTTTCCATGATTTTGCATAAAGTTCAGTTCGTTGAAATTGATCAACTAGGAACCAAATTTCATGTGCATGAACACATTTCACTACTCTTGGAAGATTGGAATCCAAAAGAGTAGTAAGGAGCCACGTGAAAAGAAGAGAGTCTTCTTGTTGCCACGAAGGATACACTAGATTCTCCATATCTGAAGTGTGATATTCAACCAATAGATACCTATGAGGAATTTTAGGATTTGTTAGGTGAGGATGCAACTTGTGGAGCATATTATTCCTTTGACATGTTGCTTCCATCAGAGGAAGTTTGAATCTTCAAGTTTGATATTGATTTGTTGCACAAAAGTCTTTAATGTTTTCTTCAAGGAAATTCCATTGACTATTTTATCTGTATTTTTCGAAGAATTTCCCTCTTTCGATGGTGATGATTGTGCAATTTCAGTGGGAGTCATGGATGAATTGGATTAGAGGCTCTATATACCATGATAGAAAAATTGAAAGGATGAACAAATGTTCATCATTGGGGGGGGAGAGAGAGAGAGAGAGAGAGAGAGAGAGAGAGAGAGAGAGAGTTTTCTGAGGAAGAATATTAAGAAGATATGCAGTCATTTAAAGCGCATGATGCCAAAATGAGGGGGGAACTGAAGCATGACCGAGAAGAGTATGAATCATATTGTTAATGGTCTGTATTTTCGTTTCGCACTGCCATTTTGTGATGAAGCGAAAATGAGATCATTAGCAGCACAATAATTATGAAAAGATATATTTCCAGATTCTCTCCCATTATCATATTTAAAAGATTTAATAGTTTGAGAAAATTGTGTGCGAATTTAATTTGAAAGAGAAGTGAACATTTCAAAATCAGAAAAATCATCTAAAAATGAAACATAATAACTATGACCAGCTGGACTTAAAACTGATGATGTCCATAAATAAATATGTAAAATATCAAAGGGCATCACAGTAACATTATTGGATTGGATGAAACAAAAGGCAACCTAACATTTTTGCCAAACACACAAGAAACACAAACTGTCATAGAATTCAAATGTTCATAACTAATGAACTTATTTCTATGAAGAGACTGGAATTTTGAAGATTTGGGATGTCCAAGACGACTGTGCCAGAGATTGTAAGCAAGACCAGCAAAAGGATAGAAAGTAGTAGTTAGATAGAGATTGCATAGACTATCATATCTCATGAGTGGAATCTCCATATGAAAGTCATTGACTGAAAAAACAAAGGGATCAAAAGAAACATAAACATTATTGTCAGTAGTGAGTTGTCGCACAGAAATCAATTTTATAATAACTTATGGTGTGTGCAAAACATGGTTAAGGTTCAAGGGATTGTGTTTATGGAAGATGGGTATGGTTGTGTGTCCAGAACCCTTAATTGGAATACTTTGTCCTCTATCAACAAATATCTTCTGATTTAAGTGACTAAAATTAGAATAAGACGAGAGATTACCATGTGACGTCGCTATGTGGGACGAGGCACCCGTGTCCATGTACCATGTGTCGTTCAGAGGAGTGAGAGACATGGTGTGCATAGCAATTTCAATGTTAGTGGGTGTTGGTGAAGGCGTGGCAGTGTAAGCTTGAGGGCGCTGGCCTAGAATGCTCAGTTGCTAGAGATGAGCAGATGGGTGAGTCCACTAAGAGATAGGATACAGGCACAGAGGCATGACCCACAGTGGCGGAGTCCAACCCCACTTCTGGTAAAGGGGTATTGTTGTTATGGCTGCTACTGCTACCAAGGAGGAGATCCCTGTGTGCTGCCACCACGAGGACCGTCGTAGTTACGACGATTCCGACCACGATTCTGAGTGTTGCAAGAATGAAAGTGGTTGTTAGATCAGAGGTTGATGCTCTAGGATAAGTCATTAGATGCACGATATTGGGTGGTAAGATAATCAGAAGGAGACTCAATGTGCATCATCTTTTTCAAATAAGCTTCTTCCAATGTGAGCATGGAACGGGCGCGATGGAAGGAGGGGAGCAGGTTGTTTTGACGAATCAACATGGTAACATGATTGTTCACAGGAGCATCGACTTCCTGTAACTGATGGAAATCCCTCCATGCAACACCAACGAAAAGATAGATCAGGATCTTTTTAAGAATGTGATACCATATAAGATAATTGAATTTTCTTCTCATTAATGTCAAAAAAGTATATATAATACATAATAGTTAACCTAATTTTTTAAATAGAAACATAATTACATGTAAATAATAATTATAAATTAATTACAAAATAGTAACAGAATAATTCTCATTTATAAAATGTAAATAAACAAAATATCAATTTTAATTAAACATACATTTAGAGGGGTGAAGAACTCTAAAGTTATCATGACCTCCATACATTTTAATTTTGATTTCATCCATATTTGAAACTAAAAAAATATATAAACATAACTACTTCATTTTTAATGGGTGATTAAACATACCATATATTTAACAAATGCGAAACATACTGCATTTTAAAAATAAAAAAATCAGAAAAAGTTTACCACATTTTAATTACTTCAAATATGTAGAAATTTCTGCCGTGAACACAAATAATTCCTACTGCAGGTTTTTTTTTACGATCTAGATTTTTGGGTTTTTGTTGAGATTTCAACAATAACTTTTTTTATAAAATTGCAAAAAATAAAAAATTAAGAAAATACAAAACTAGCTTATTTGAAAACTATAAGAGTGTTGTGGCTAGATATAGAGGTGTATGGTAGAAATCGCTCTAACTAAACAACCATCTAATCTAATAGAAGTTGGGTTTCTGCCGTAAAGCCCATGAGCTTATTAAAACTTGCATAGGAATGTTCGTCTTCATTATGAGAATTCAGTAGAAAATTTTACCTGGCGCCCTAATAACTAACTATACCTGGCACCCCCTAATGCCTACAACTTTATCAAAATATTTTTAAATCAATAAAATCAACTATTTTTTTTATTTTTAATTTTGGTATTTTTTCGAATATTTGATCAACTATTATATAAAAAAAACCTCATTTACTAGCATTTTCTGTGTTTTTATCGGATTTTTATTCTAATATACAAGATTTTTGAATAATTCATGACCGGATTTACTAGAATATCGGTACTAAAATATGTGTTTTTATCAAATTTTTAGCAAAATCTGGTATAAATCGATTATTTGATAGTTTTTTTTTGGAATTTTCAGAAGTTTAATATAGAGATTTACAAAATATTTAAGAAATTCGATAACTTTCTAAATTTGGATACCGGATATGTTAAAAAATCGGTTAGCACCGATTGTTTTCCGGATTTGTTAAAACCTTATAGGTAGTAGGGTGTTTAATTTTGTTGTTGTTGCTTTTTTAACTAAGTTTTTGATATTATTAACATAACAATACTACAATATAAACATAAATTAACATATTTTAATATAAACTCAAGTTTCATAACATGACTTAACATTCAAAAGTGTCGGTACAATCACAACCCGATAAAATATATACATATAATCACAACCATACAACAATATCAATACAAAACAAATTATAATGACTTCCTAACTTCTTCTTCCCAATTCCTTATACATCCCACATATGCCGTTTCTCATGCTCTTGCACTTTTATTGCAATTTGGTCTCCAGCGGTTAGGAACGGAAGACAATGGACAAATGTTTTTCAACTTTGTTAAGAGAAAAAGTTAATTCACGTGCATGTAACTAGTTGCACTTTTATATCAACGAGTTACACCCCTTTAATTTGTCAAATAAAACTTACAGTAGTAAAGTGAAACCAGTCAACATAATATGTCAACCGATTACACCTGTGTATTTTTAGTTAAAATTGACACAATAGTGAAGTGCAACAATTTGACATAATATGTCAACCAGTTACACCTGAGAGTTTTCAGTTTTTATTTTGTTTGATAATTGTACATTATCATGTAATTGTATAAATACCCTTAGGGTATCTTGTGAATAAAGTAATGCATATTTTCACCCTCAATTATTACTCTCTCTCTCTCTCTCTCTCTCTCTCTCTCTCTCTCTCTCTCTCTCTCTCTCTCTCCATATTCGCACTCAATTTGTCACCATTTTCATCAACCTTGTGGATCTAAATTCTAATATTTGGCATCAAGAGTCTGTTTGATCCATCAAACACCTAGTGTGAAACATGACTTATGTCTCCAACGAAAGAATCCCCACAAATCTCACAATTCTCGATGCGAAGAATTATGATAAGTGGTGCAAATAAATAAAGGTGTTGTTTGGATATCAAGATGTTCTTGAAGTCATCAATAATAGGGTAACTACACTTATAGAAGGTGCAACAGATGCACACTAATATAAGCATAAGGATGATAAGACAAAAGATTTCAAGGCGGTGTTTTTGATTCATCAATGTGTGGATGCAGACAACTTTGAGAAAGTTGGTGATTGCGAATCATTGAAGCAGTGTGGTAAATCTTGGAGAAGGCATATGCAAGAGATGATAAGGCAAAGGTTGTGAGGTTACAAAATCACAAAAGACAACTTGAGTTGATTCAAATGGAGGAGAAGGATACCATCAACGATTTTACAATGAGCATTTCTCGGTTGGTGAATCAAGTAAAGGCCTGTGGAGAAACAATCACAGAGCAATATGTTATCGCGAAAATCTTACGGTCTTTGATGCCAAGATTTGACAATGTGCTGGTTGCGACTGAGGAATCAAATGATCTTGCAACGATGAGCAAAGAGGAGCTGCAGAGCTCTCTTGAAGCGAATAAGCAGAGAATAGAGGAAAGGACTGTTGATAAAGAAAAAGCGAAGATCTCTTTGCAAGCTTGTTTCAATGAGAGGCACAAGAAGGCAAAGGGAAAGTGGCCCATGAATAAAGGTAGAGGGAACTTTCAGAATTTTGGTGGAAGAGAATCTCAAAGTTCCAAAATTTCAACATTCCAAAAGTGTTAAAATAGTGGCAACAGGGTTGCTATATCAAACAACTCTAGAGGTGGAAATGTTAGAAGTAGATGAGGGAGAAGAATGGTTGACAAGAGAAGTGTGTAGTTCTATAATGGTCAAAAGCTTGGCCATTTTGTAAGAGAGTGCAATGCCAACAAGAAATTACCTCAATAAGATGAAGCTATAGTTGTACGGAAAGTGTTCGACGAGGAGAACACACTCTTGTTCATGATCACAAAAGGAGAATGCAATAACATTAAATTGCAAGACAACAACAACAGCAGTTGAAAAATGCTGCATAACTAAAATGTAATTGGTTGCAGTTTTATACCAACCAGTTACATGCTGAAGAAAATGGAATGGTGACTTTGAAATAAGAATGTAGTGCAACAATCAATGGTATCTGGACTCTGGATGTTCAACGTATATGAAGGGAAGGAAAAATTGGTTTGTTACAATCAATTGTGCAATGAAGAACAAGGTTAACTTTGTGAATGATACCACTCTAGCGACATAAGGGATATGCGATGTATCAAGAGAATGGATGGTGGAAATTCTTTGATAAAGGATGTATTGTATATCCCCATAATAAAGTGTAATATTCTAAGTATTTTCCAATTACTTGATAAGGATTACAAGATTCATATGGAGAACAAGATGTTACACATTATGGATGAAAACTTAGTTTTTATCCTAAAAGATCCTATCGTTACCAATAGAACTTTCAAGTTTTAGTTAAAAGCTATGGAGCTTAGGTGTCTTGCTATTACAACTATTAGAAAAGAGTGGTTATGGCATTATAGGGTTGACCATCTTAACTTTAGATATCTTAACACCTTGCAAAGGAACAAGAGGGTTACAAGACTTCCATTGCTCAACATACCGGCTAAAATTTATAAAGAATGTGTGCAAGCAAAGTAACATAAAGAGAAATTCAACAATGATGCAAATTTTATAACCAAGTTTAACCTTGAGGTGGTGTATTCAGATGTGTGTGAATCAAGGCAAGTTGATTCCATTTGTCGTAATAGATATTTTATCACATTCATTGATGATCATAGTAGAAACTATGGACATACCTAATCAAGAGAAAGGATGAGGTATTCAATGTGTTTATGAATTTAAAATCCATGGTTGAAAGACAAAGAGGTCACAAACTCAAAGTTCTCAAAATGGATGGTGGAGGCGAATATGTCTCAAATGACTTTAGGAGGTTTTATGATCGAGAGGGCATAATGCATGAGGTAGTACCACCCTATACACCGCAAAAAAAATGGTGTTACCAAAAGGAAGAATCGATCGATCATGAACATTGTAAGAAGCATGTTGAAAAGGAAGAACTTGCCAAAAGAGTTATGGAGAGAAGCCACGTCCAAAGCTGTATATTTGTTGAATAAATATCTAACAAAGAAGCTTGATAAGATAACACTGGATGGATCATGGTCTAGATTTAAATCGAATATGAGTCACTTGAGAGATTTTGATTAGATAGCATATCGACATATGTCCGGACAACTTAGAAAGTAGCGGAACGATAAGAGAGAATTTATTATTCTTGTAGGGTGTCACTTTAACGGTGGTTACACATTGTATGATTCAGTAAAGAGAAGGATTGTGATAAGCCGACTCGTCATTTTTTACGAAATAAAAGAGTTGCAGCAGAGTGCAACCTGATGTCATAATATGTCACCTGGTTACATTAGTGAAAAGTATATTCCTGCAGTGTCGCAAGGTGAAAAACCATCCCTAGAAGCCCAAATGGAATATAATGTTAGGAGATGAATAAGGCAAAGAGGTATGCCTATAAGATTATGAGTTGTTCCAAGATAACGAGATCAATGACGATGGTGATTTCGTTGATTTTTCACTTATAGCCGAATTCAAACCCATTAAATGGAGGAGGCTTTAGGTGATCCAAAATGGATGTTTTCTATAAAGGAGGAGATGGAATCGATTGAGAATAACAAGCCTTGGGAGCTAGATGATCTACCGAAAGGTAAGAAGCCAATTGGTGTAAGATGGGTCTACAAAGTGAAGGCAAATCCCAAGAGTGAAATAGTCAAGCATAAGGCTCGATTAGTTGCAAAGGGATTTTTGCAAAGGAATTTTTGCAAAGGGAAGGCATAGACTTTGAAGAGCTATTTGCACTAGTGGCTAAAATTGAAACCATTAGGCTAGTTATGAAGGTAACATAAACACAAGAAATGGGGGTTTTAATTGAGTTTCTAAAATGAAAATCTTTTTCTACCCAATATAATAAGGAAATAACTTAGAATAAAAATAATTAGCACAAATATTTTTATCCTGGTTCGCTGTTAACTAAGCTACCTTCAGTCCACCCACCAAGATGATTTCGCCTTATCACAAGGACTTAATCCACTATAACCAAACTTGATTACAACCACAAAGACTAACTGTCAATGTCTTCTTGAGTAATTCTGACTATACCCTAGTATCTCAAGGAAATACAACTCAAAAGTTGAGATACAAAGTGTGTTACAAGATGCTTCTAATAAAGTAAATTACACAAATGTATTACAAATAGTTTCACACAAAAATATTTTCTACGAAAGTGTATGAACAAAAGTTCCTTGTGTGTTTGTTTTTCTTTCTCTCAAATGTTTCATAGTATGCAATATTCACGTATAAGATATTCTCTTAGGGTTGACATTGTTCCATTCTTCCAAGACTCCTTTATATAGGCAATGAAAAGATCTATTGGAGAGCTAAAATGGAATACATAAATGTAGTTGTATCCTTGCATAACAGTTTATGAAAATAGGAGACATAATGGTACAATAGTATAATCTTTTTCCCACAAAACCAATGTAGTGGAAAGAATATCGATCCTGTACAGTGTACTATTTTCTCATGTAAAACTTTTTGATCTTATCTTCAATTATTCAGGGGCTTCATATAGAGAGTTGATGAAGCATGCATAGAAAGAAGAATCAGATTCTGTATGAGAGAGTCTTCAGAAACTCGGTCTTCATAGTCTTGATCCAGTTCATCAGAACCCGATCTTTAGAGTCTGGTCACACAGTTGATCAAAGTTGTTGAGCGCTTGACTTCAGAGCTTGACAACGTCAGAGACTTATTTTGTTAGAGTCATAAAGCTTTAGATAATCAGTTTTCGGAAACGTTGAGTAGAGTAATCCAGAGCCTGATTATCTTGTAGAACACACATCTCAAAGTCAGAGTGCACTAGGTTCAAAGTCTCATGACATCACACGTTACTTCTTTAGAGCCAGAACTTATATCTAATATTTTCACAGTTAACAAAACCATTAGGGTAAAAAATTGTTCTTTATGAAAGTATGTATTGTTATCATTAAAACATAAGGTCATATGCATAACCAAATCTTATTCTTACAAGTTTTTGGTATTGCAAATAACAACAATTGGCCCATATACCAAATAGATGTAAAATATACGCTTTTTGAATGGACCACTTAAAAAAGAGGTTCATGTAGAACATCCCCTGGGTTTGTTGTGATAAACCAAGACTCAAAGTTCTACAAATTGAAGAAAGCATTATACAATTTAAAACAAGCTCCAAGAGCTTAGAACAAGAGGATAAATGGTTTCTTAAACGAGATTGGCTTCAATAAGTGTGTATATGAACATGGTATGTATGTGAAAAAGTATACAAATGAAAGGGTGATACTCTTTTGTCTCTACGTAGACAATTTGTTGATTATAGGCAGCAATGAAGGTTGCATTTCTAAGTTCAATGGTCAGCTTATAAAGGAGTTTGAGATGACCGACCTTGACCTCATGACATACTTCCTTGGTATTGAGTTTTACAAGTCCAAGAAGGGACTACACATGCACCAAAGAAGGTATACAATTGAGATTTTGAAGAAGTTTGAAATGGAACATTGTGATGTGGTTGTTACTTCGGCTGAACCGAGGTTGCAGTTTTCGAAAAATAAGGATGAGTAAGATGTTAATCCAGCTCAGTATAGGAGGTTGACTGGATCCTTGCGTTACTTGTGCAATACGTGGCTGGATTTGGAGTTTAGTGTCAATATTATGAGTAGAGTCATGGAGAGACTGAATGTGTCTCACTCGGAAGCAATCAAGAGGATTCTAAGATATGTCAAAGGATCTATTGGTGCAGAATTATCTTTCTTGCAATGGACAAGGGCATAAAATGAAATTTACTCGGATTTATCAATTCCAATTGGTGTGGAGTTAACGCTGATAGAAACTCTACAGATGGATACATATTTATGTTCGGTGAAACATCAATCTCTTGGTGTTCGAAGAAGGAACCGATAGTGGCACTCTCTTCTTGTGAGGCCGTGTACATTATAGCTTCGATGTGTATGTGTCAAGCCATATGGTTGATGAATTTTTTGAAACAGTTGGCAACAAAGAGGGTGGCATTGTAGCGGTCATGGTTGATAATGTTTATGCTATTAACTTTGCTAAGAATCCAATTACACATGGGATAAGCAAGCATATTGAGACGAGATTTCACTACTTGAGAGAACTTGTTAGGGAAGGAAGTTTGAGATTTGAGTATTGTAGAAGTGAAGACCAAGTGGTTGATTTGCTGACCAAGGGAGTCACAATTGAAGTTTTCAAGATTTTGAAGAAGGTAATGGGCATGGAAGACTTGGAACACATGAATGAAGGTGGAGAAAAGCTAACTCACATGCATGTAACCGGTTGCACTTTTATGTCAATCGATTACACCCCTTTAAATTGTCAAATATAACTTACAAAAATAAATTGCAACTGGTTGACATAATATGTCAATCAGTTTCACCTATGTAACTCTAGTTAAAAGTGACTCAGTAGTGAAGTGCAATCGGTTACACCTGAGAGTTTTTAGTAAATTTTTTTATAATTGTACTGCATCGTGTAATTGAATAAATACCCTTGGAGTATCTTATGAATGAATTAATGCATATTTTCACCCTCAAGTATCACTCTCTCTCATTATATCTCCCTCTCCCTCTCCACACTAAATTATTCACCATTTTCACCAACCTTGCGAACAAACTTCACCTGAACTCAATGTGTGTTGTTAACAAACCAATTACAATTATTTTTGTCTACTCACAGACATGGATGGAGAAACCAAAAGTGGGATGAAAGTGATGTCAATGTTACTAGACAACGAGACAAATATCACAATGGTTCTATAAGCTATAGGGTAACCCATATCAGAAATCATCATCCATTTCTCACAATCGTGAACTCCTAAGATATATATTAACAATGAACTCCTTACTCCTAAGATTGTGTCATTAAATACACCGGAATACAAATGACTATTTAGATAAACTTCACCATCTAATTGTGTTTGAACACAGAACCACGACTATTCATCCCATCCATGAAAAGCTCCAATAGCATAGAAACCATAATTTGCATCAGGCTCTACATCAATAAAATCTTCAATGTAGTCATGTAAGAAAGCATACAAAACCAGTTGTAAAGAATTGGATAAAATCTATAAAAGAACCATTCAGGGGTTTTTTAAAAATCAGTAAAAAAGGAAAACAAATTCCCTTCTTTTAATAAAAACTATACCGATTTTTAAATTGTACTATCATATTTTTAATTTTTTACTTGTTCTTTGATTGTATATTTTTTGACAACCTGTTAATTTAGGATGAGATAAATAATGAAAAAAACATCTTTGTTAATGATAAAAATTGAGGTTCCAGGTATAAGACTAAGGAAGGGTGTCAAGTTAGAGGATAATATTTATCGGGATTCATATTTGTAGCGGTAAAAATGTTAAGATTAAGCTATTGATTAACTTAACTCACAAAGCAAGAGTCACCACCACACTTTTATTATTTCCAAAGGGAAAGGGAAAAAAGTACGAACAAAATCCGAAGAAGTATTAAAAGAAAACTTAATAAAAGAGATAAGGGTTCGGGGGTTAGTTATGTAAAGGGAAGGTGTTAGCACCCTAAACATCCATGGTACTCCATGAGAACCTCCTTGAAAATGTGTACATTTTAGCTTGAAAAAGGATGTTGTTTGTAAAAGATTAGATAGATGGGAAAAGAAGTATTTTTATGTTTTTTTTTGTGTTTTCCAAGACTCTTGAAGTCTTATGCATACGTACCAACAAAGTACAATGGAGGATCAAAACCTCGTAGTTCGTGGTAAAAATAACAAAGATGTTTGTTTTGATTTCTTTTTAATGAGGGAAGACGTTTTGTCATTTTAAGGAGAATACTCGACTAGTCACCCACAAGTATGAGAACTTTGCATCATCATTAGAAGGGCTCCAACTTGGATAAGGATCAACAAGTATGCCATTATCTCTCTTATATGGAAAAGAATTATCATAAATACTACGGAGATAGGAGAATTATATCTCAACTATGGAAATGACTCACGTCTAAAGCCTTGAGAAAAGTTTTAAAAGGAAAAGTGCACAAAGGTACAAAAATAAATTGAGTGAGTAATGCATTTTTAAGTCTTTTGAAATTGGTATGAATATGCTTAATATGGATTATCATTTATTAAGAAAAAAGTTTTGAAATTCACTTGACCAAAGTCAAGGTTTATTGAGAAAGTGGTTCAAGTTAGAAAATAAGAAGGTTTTGAAAAAGAGAGAAAATTTTGAAAATTAAAGAGAGGGAGGAGAAGAAGAGACTATCCTAGAGCATAAAGTAAGAGCTAGGGAGGAAAGATTTAACCAAGAAATAGCAAGCTTTATGACATAAGTCAAGCAAGAATTCTCTCCTTTGGATTAAGCCTCAAGCCAGCCAAATAAGCAAATAACAATCCATATATCAGATGAAACCATAATAACTCAACCAAGTCTTCAAAAGGAAATCCCAAGTCAAAGGTACCATATGAATTCTAAGGTCTCAAATCACAAGTTCCAAAGCAAAGGTCAAGATCATAATTCTAAGTCCATAACTCCACAATGATGTCAAGGATAGTAACCACAAGTCCATAAATCAAGATAACCAAGTTTCTTTTTAAGTTTTTTCTTTATTAATGTCTTCTTTACAATGATATAAAAGAAAAGGTCCAAATGGACAAAGAAAAAATTACAATAAATCACAAATAATATGATATGGGATGCTAATATAAAGTATAAGGTAAATGGCATAAAGATAAAGGCATAAAGTAACTGACATGTGAAGTAAAAAAATTAATACAATAAGATGTTAATAAAAGGTGTTTGTAATTAAAATGAAAAGATGTCTTGGTCATTTTTTGGAGAATACTCAACCATCCACTCACAAGCATGAAAATATAAACCTATGCATCATTTATGAGAAGGGCTCCAACTTGGATAAAATCAACAAGTATTCCACTAACTCTCACTATTGGAAAAGGAACAACATTTTCACACAATACCATGAGGAATATAAGACTTACAATCTCACTTATAAAAATGCTTTTTGCTTTCGGGATAAATTTAGCGTTATGTTAAGCAATCGTAATTGGACTTATGTAGAAGTCACAACTATCTAAGGTCGGTCAATAATAATATTTGTGTTAATACATGCAAGAGAAATGATATGTAAGTCATTCTCCTAAAGCTATGCCACACAAAAAGAAAAAAAGAGAAATTATCAAGCACAAAGGCTATGAGGATGGTCCATTACTTCAATCCACACTTCATGACACTTAGGATAAACTTATGCATCAACCTAAAGTACCTTAAATGAACCATGATCAATTAGAAGGTAGATTTGAAATGATGAAAGTTCATCAAGTACCAATACATACATCATTAACAAGACGGACACAAACCATCCAATTGATCAAAGGGGAAAAGAAGGAGATGAAGAAGAGAGGGACAAAAGAAATCACATCCAAATTGGATCAAAAGTTTGATCAAGACATCATCAAAATCAATCATCCATTTTGGTGGATTAGGTTTTTCACCCCACCAACACCCAAGATCCATTGAGTTTGATGAGACTTGAAGTCTAAACCATCATGATCCAAGGCCAACAGAAGTTCACAAAGGTCACTCAAATATAAAATGCAATAAAATAAAAATAAAAATGCACTAAAGTATTTTTAAAATAGAAATAAAATGGAAAATCCAAAATATCCTCCAAAACACCAAATAAATGTCCAAGAAAATTATGGAAGGTTTGAAATAAAATAAGAAGCATATAATAAAATTTTCAGAATTTAAAAATGCAGAAAAGTATTTTTAAACCAATTAAAATAAAGGAGAAAAGAGAAAATTCATAAAAAATAGAAAATCAATGGAAAAAATATGGAAAAAAATCAGGTGAATAAAAATAAGAGAGAATTTTAGAAATTATTTTGGATAAAAAATGAAATTACTATGAATTTTTAAAGAAAAATCAATTTAAAATAAAAATAGAAAAAGTAATAAATCAGAAAAAACCAGGAGCGTTGGATCATGCCTCATAAATTGACGTGACAAATCCAATACTCTAAATGTTGGGGAACACGACGGAACACACTGCAAACCAAACACAAGATCCAGTTTAAATCCAACCAATCAAAACATTTCAAATTACCAACCTGTCAGATCAAACTCAGACCAACTGAGAAAACTGCGGTCGTCTTCTCCGGTGAGCTCCCACCGGAGTTTCATCGTTTGGTAAATTCAAGACACGAGAGCACCACCATTGTGATCCTCTTCTCATCCCGAACTCAACCTCATGCTCCAAATTCATTTATATAAACTGATCAAAGGGAATTTTAGAGAAGTTTCAAAAACAAGCAAGCCACAAAAAATAAAATTAAATGATGAACATGATCAATCAAATCCAGATAAATTAGGGGAAAGCATCAGAGAGTGAAAGACTACATTATGGTAACTTGTTTGAGTTTAAATGATGCTCAGAACTACCTTATCCAGATGATAACCAGAAGTTGATGAAACTCGATCCGGTTAGAGCACTTTAGAAGGTCTCATAGCATGGGAGTTGTTGCAAAAGTTTCAAAGAATGTCGAAGGTGCTAATGGAATCAATAAATTGGATTGAAACAAGCTGAAACTCAAAACACGATAGTTGAATTTTCTGGAAAAAAAATTAAGTTGTAGCAGGGATTTCTTGGCTTTCAAAAGCTTGGAAATGAATGCAGTAGCTTCCTCTATTTATAGGGAATGTGATTGGATCCAAATACGTGTGGAATAATGTTGAATTTGTGCAAAATGAATTTGATCCAAAAGTGTGAAAAGTGTGACTTTAAACTCACAAAAACTCAGCCAAATGATGTGTTTCAAGGATCAATTAACTTCTGGCGACTTGCTTAAACATGCTTAGGTCCAAAACACATGCTAATTTGGCTTGGAATTGAGATTGGTCATGTTCAAAACTTGGGCAATGGTGATTTCTTCAATTACAAGTCACCATGTTCAACCCAATGGGGCATCCTACTCAGGAGAATTTTTGATCCCGTTCTTTTTGCAATATGTTAACATCATGGCCAAGATTACAATGTACCAAGAAAGGTTGCATTTGGATGCTTGAGCACAAAGTTATGTCATGTTGAAGTTGGCATGAAAAACTGACCATATAACATAGAAAACATTGAGTGCTTCATGTATGGAAATGACCTGTAATGTTTCAATGAATTACATGGCCTTCCAAGCATAATTTGACCTTGATCCTTGAAGTAAACTTGTAGAGGGCATCATCAATGACATTGTGCAAAAATAATAAGCCTCGTATGTTGAAAATTGAAGAAGTTGCAATTCTTGAAAGTTGAGAAAAAGTCACTTGAAAATAGGTCAAATTTCACTAAGTCCACAAATGACCTATAATGTCTCCAAACTTTTGATGATCCTCCAAGCATAATTAGCTCTTGTCAGGTAAAGACAACTTGTAGAGGATTTTGATAAGAGTCATATGCAAAAAGAAGCACAAAAAAATATTGAGAATTGAAGGAGTTGTGATCCTTGGAACTTTGACTTCAAAATGTTGACTTTTTGGTCAAACCACTTGGAACAAGCTTGTGTATTTGGATTTTCCTTGCATTTCAAAGCACATGGGTGATAATATGAACTCAAAATAAGTTGTCTTTGATTTCATCTTGATTAAATTGCTCAAATCTTGAAGTTTTTTATTGAAGAATGCATGGAAATAAACACATGAACCTTTGACATTCCTTGAGAAGCAAGCCACCAAACTTTGAGATGCTCTTGATTGTAAAGTCCTACCTTGCAACATAAACTTAAGAAAAAAACAAAACATGTTTTTGGTATTTTGATTAGTGGTTAGATAAGCAATTAGTCATATGGACACAAAGGTAAAACAACAACAAAAAGGTGTTTGGTGATCCCTGCAAAAAAAGCAAACCCAAAGATGGATAGGGAAGGAGCAAGATGACCTTGTTTGTGTCCAAAAGATACAAATGATATGTGGGATCTTAGGGTTAAAAATTAGGGTATGATAGATGCCCCTATTTAAGTTTCTTCAATTTGGAGATATGAAGGTTGAAATCTTTATCTCGACAAAAATTGAAGAGGCTTAAATACCAAAGACCCAAATTTTTGGCCCTAAGATACCGCAAAATGCTGATGATATGATATGAATGCAAACTAGAGTCTCTATGGGATGAAAAGCAATTTCCATAAGAGAACTCGGTTGGGGATAGACAAAGTTCTATAGGGGAAGAGGGAAAAACTCGAGAATAACCAAAGCACTGTTAGAAAACAAACAAACCGAAGATCCAACGAGGAAGGCTCATTAAAGGACGACCTCGTCGGGGCAAAGAAATCATCAAGAGGGGAAACCCCAACTCCAATAGGAGATGAATATTACCTAACTATCAGTCGAGAGATATCTTAACAAAAGGTAATAAGCCAAAGGTAAAAGGAACTATTACCTACTATCAGCTGAGTGATAGCTTAACAAAAGGTAATAGGCTCAAATAGAATAATTATCAACTACCAGCCAAGTGGTAACTTAACAAAGGTAACCAACCAAAGGTAAAAGGAACTATTACCTACTATCAGCCGAGTGATAGCTTAACAAAAGGTAATAGGCCAAAGGGAATGATTATCAACTACCAGCCAAGTGGTAACTTAACAAAGGTAACCAACCAAAGGTAAAAGGAACTATTACCTACTATCAGCCGAGTGATAGCTTAGCAAAAGGTAATAGGCCAAAGGTAAAAGGAACTATTACCTACTATCAGCTGAGTGATAGCTTAACAAAAGGTAATAGGCCAAAGTTAAAAGGAACTATTACCTACTATCAGCCGAGTGGTAGCTTAACAAAAGGTGATAAACCAAAGGGGACCAAAGTTCAACCCAGGAGATAATTGGAGAGAAGCGGTCAAAGAGAAACTTCATCCATTGAGGAAATAAACTCAATTGGGGATTAACTTCATCCAGATAATGAACTAGAGAGGGAAACTGAACAAAATCTTCCACGAGGATCAGTCTCAATGGGGAATTAGAAAGGATAAACTCTTTCTGCTTAAGGTCAACATTCTATTGGAGAGAAGACACACACACTCTGCGGGGAGAAAAGTCCTAGAGAACGGAGGGAAAAACCAGAAAATGCAAAATGCGCAAATAAACATCATGATGCTATGCACATGCATATGATTATGCTGACAAAACAAGCACAAAGGGTGTTAGACTAATAACACAGTATAATCGGATACTCGGCTAATCTCAACAAGGTGGAGATGTTGGCAGAGATCTGTTGAGTATTCCACCATTCTTGTAGTCTAATGTTGGGGGAAACTGTTATATAGATAACGAAACAAAATCCGGCCTGGGGAAGTCAATGAGTTCTACTGTTCAGGATCTTACCATCCTTGATATTGCTATAAACGTTCCTCTTTTGATTTCACAAGTCGAGGAAAATGCATATCTTTTTGTAAATTTTCAAAAATATGATTGTTTAAATATATATTGTTTTGTTTCAAAAATGGTCATAAAAAATAAATAAAATTTCGTGAACTGAAACCAAATACAAATAGCAAACAAATGGGCAAAAGGCTCAAATTTTATTGATAGAATGGTAGTCCGCAAATGGCATGACTCCATCGATCATTACAGAGTTGGAAAATGGTAAATACATGGAAAGGGCCACATTAAAATACAATGACCACTATTCTCCATAACAACTTTGAATTCCATTATGCTCTGGAGTTCTGTCAAGGATGAACGAATAGGAACCCTTGATAGGCATTGTTGCTTTAACTGGTCAAGTACGGCCTGATGTAGTAACTTGCCATAATCCTTAACTTTTTTCTAGATTTCCCTCTCGGTTATTCAATCTACCAGGATGATTATTTTCTATTTTATGTCTCTAATTTTTTCCCAGACCGCCCTTTTGGGTTTTCAATCCACCAAGATGCTCATTTTTGCCGAAGTCGCCCTTTTGGGTTTTCAACTTAGCGAGTTGTTCTTTTATCATTTTTAGGTGAAGTATTTCTTGACTGCATCAGCATTCACAGGACTAGGGAGCTCCTCACCATCCATAGTTGTAAGATTCAATGCACCACCAAAGAGATCTCTCTTAACAACATATATGCCTTCGTAATTAGGAGTCCACTTGCCCCTAGAATTAGTGTTGAAAGACAAGATCTTCTTGTGCACAAGGTCGCCTTCTCTGAATGCACAAGGTCAGACCTTCTTTTCAAATGCTTTCATCATTCTCTTTTGGTATAACTGACCATGACACAAAGTCGTCATTTTTTTCTCTTCAATTAAATTCAACTGATCATATCTTCTTTGACACCATTCAACCTCAGACATACTGGCTTCCATCATGACTCGCATTAATGGGATCTCAACCTCTACAGGGAGTATTTCTTCCACGCCATACACAAGAGAGAAAGAGGTTGCCCTTGTTGAAGTGTGTACAGACGTACAATATCCATGCAAAGAAAACAGGAACATCTAATGTCAATCCTTATATGTTACAACCATCTTCTGGATTATCTTATTAATGTTTTTATTTGCAGCTTCAACAGCCCCATTCATCTTGGGTCTGTAAGGAGAAGAGTTATGATGTTCAATCTTGAAGTCATAACAAAGTTCTTTCATCATCTTATTATTCAAGTTCGAGCCATTATCAGTAATGATCTTGCTTGGAAAACCATATTGACAAATAATTTGATTCTTAATAAACCAGACCACAACCTGCCTGGTCACATTAGCATAAGATCCTGCTTTAACCCATTTGGGGAAGTAATTAATGGCCACCAGAATGAAACAATGTTCATCCGAAGCTTTGAGTTCAATCATACCAATCATATTGATTCCCCACATAGAGAAAGGCCATGGAGATGAAATAACATTGGGAAGTGTCGGAGGCACATGAATCTTATCAGCATAAATCTGACATTTATGGCACTTCTTCACATATTTACAGCAATCATATTCCATTGTCAGCCAATAGTAACCTGCCCTTAACATCTTTTGAGCCATTGTGTGTCCATTGACATAAGTGCCAAAGGATCCTTCGTGAACTTCTTGCATTAACATGTCTGCTTCGTGTCTATCCATGCATTTGAGCAAGACCATGTCAAAGTTTCTCTTATACAACATATCTTCATTCAGAAAGAAATTTTCAGCCAATCTTCTCAAAGTCTTCTTATCTTTGCTAGATGCCCGAAGAGGGTATTGTTGACTCTAGAGGAAACGCTTAATGTCATAATACCAAGGCTTATCATATGTGGCTTCTTCTACTACAAACACATAAGCAGGCCTATCAAGGCGCATAATCGTGATATTGGGCATGTTATTCTAACGATTTACTTTATACATAGAAGATAAAGTAGCCAGAGCATTTGCCATATGATTCTCTTCACGAGGTATTTGATGAAACTTTATTTTGTTGAAGAAATTTGACAACCTCTATCATACCCTAATTTTTAACCCTAAGATCCCACATCTCATTTTGCATTTTTTGCATACAAACAAGGTCACATTTTGATCCTTTCCCTTATCCATCTTTGGGTTTGCTTCTTGTAGGGATCACCAAGCACCTCTTTTTTTTACTTTTGTATTTATTTGATTCATTGCTTATATAACCACTAATCAAAATACCAAAAATATTTCTTGTTTCCCTTGAGTTTATTTTGCAAGGTAGGGCTCCTCAAAATCAAGAGCATCTCAAAGTTTTGTTGCTTGCTTCTCAAGGAAAGTCAAAGGTTCGTATGTTTATTTCGATGCCTTCTCCAACAAGCAACTTTAAGCTTTGAGTAATTTTATCAAGAGGAAATAAATGACACCTTACTTTGAGTTCATATAATCACCCATGTGCTTTGAAGTTCAAGTAAACTCCAAGTACACAAGCTTGTTCTAAGTGGTTTGACCAAAAAGTAAACATTTTGAAGTCAAACTTCCAAGGATCACAACTCCTTCAATTCTCAATATTTTGAGTGCTTCTTTTTTAATACGACTCTTCTCAAAATCCTATACAACTTCTATTTATATTACAAGAGCCAATTATGCCTGGAGGATCATAAAAAGTTTGAAGACATTATAGGTCATTTGTGGACTTAGTGAAATTCAACCTATTTTCAAGTGATTTTTCTTCAACTTTCAAAGATCATAACTTCTTCAATTTTTAACATATAAAGCTGATTCATTTTTCACAATGTTATTTATGATGCCCTCTACAATTTTTCTTCAAGGATCAAGGTCAAAATATGTCTGAAACTTCTCTGAAATTCCCTTTTCTCGATTTATATAAATGAATTTGGAGCATAAGATTGAATTCGGGATGATGAGAGGATCATAATGGTAGTGATCTCGTATTCTGGATTTACCAAATGATGAAGCTCCGATGAGAGCTCACCGGAGAAGATGATCGGAGTGTTCCGTGCCTTCTGAGTTTGGCCAGACACGTTGGACATTTGAAATATTCTGATTGGTTGGATTTGAATTGAATTCTGTGTGTTGCTTGCAACGCGTTCCATCGTGCTCTCTAACCTGAGGAGTGTTAGATTTTCCATATCAATTAATGAACCGTGATCCAACGCTCTGTGTTTGATTTTTATTATTTTTCTTTTATTATATTTATTTTCTTTTTCTTTTAAAATTCATAGTAATTTCCTTCTTCATCCAAAAAATCCCAAAATGATTTTTAAAATTCTCTTTTAGTTTTCTTCATCTGATTTTTATTTTTTCACATTTTATTTCACCGATTTTCTATTTTTCATGAATTTTCTCTTTTCTCCTTTGTTTTAATTGGTTTAAAATTACTTTTCTGCATTTTTAAATTCTGAAAAAATTATTACATGCTTCTTATTTTATTTCCAACCTTCTATAATTTTCTTGGCCATTTATTAGGTGTTTCGAAGGACTTTATGGATTTTTTTATTTTATTTCTATTTTAAAACTAGTTTAAAAAATACTTTTGGTGCATTTTATTTCATTTAATTGCATTTTATATTTGTGTGACCTTATGAACTTCGGTTGGCCTTGGATCATGATGGTTTGGACTTTAAGTTTCATCAAACTCAATGGATCTTGGGTGTTGATGGGGTAAAAATCCTAATCCACCAAAATGGACTACTGATTTTCATGATGACTTGATCAAACTTTTGATCCAATTTGGGTGTGACTTTTCTTCTTCATCTCCTTCTTTTCCCATTGATCAATTGGATGGTTTGTGTCCATCTTGTTCATGATATATGGATCGGTACTTGATGAACTTTCATCATTTCAAATCTACCTTCTAAGTGATCATGGATCATTTAAGGTACTTTAGATTGATGCATAAGTTTGTCCTAAGTGTCATGAAGTGTGGATTGAAGTAATGAACCATCCTCCTAGCCTTTGTGCTTGATTATTCCTTTTTTTTTTGCGGCATGATTTTAGGAGAATGATTTACATATCATTTATCTAGAATATATTAATACAAACATTATTATTGACTGACCTCAGATAGTTGTGACTTCTACATAAGTCCAATTACGATTTCTTAAGATAGCGATAAATTTTTTCCAAAAGTAAAGGCATTTTTACAAGAGAGATTGTAAGTCTCCTACTCCTCATGGTATTGTGTAAAAGTATTACTCCTTTCCCATTTGTGAGAGCTAGTGGCATACTTGTTGATTTCATCCAAGTTGGATCCCTTCTCATAAATGATGTATATATTCATATTCTCATGCTTGTGGGTGAATAGTTGAGTGTTCTCTAAAAAATGACCAAACCATCATTTATTATAATTCCTAACCTCATTTACTAATATTTTACTTGTATTAACTTTTATTTCCAAGTCATTTACTTTATGCTCTTTTATTTTATGCCATTTACTTTATACTTTATGTTTAGCATTTCATATCATATTGTTTGTGATTATGTCATTTGTTCTTTGTCCATTTGGACTCTACTTTCATATCTTTGAAAAGAAAACACTAATAAGAAAACACCTAAAAAGAAATTTGGTTATCCTGATTCATGGACTTGTGGTTACTATCCTTGGCATCATTGTGGAGTTATGGACTTAGAATTAGGATCTTGGCCCTTGCTTTGGAACTTGTGATTTGAGACCTTAGAATCCATCTGATACTTTTGACTTGGGACTTACTTTTGAAGACTTGGTTTAGTTACTTTGGTTTCATCTAATATATGGATTTTATTTGCTTATTTGGCTTGTTTGAGGCTTAACCCAAAGGAGAGAATTCTTGCTTGACTTATGTCATAAAGTTTTCTATCTCTTGGTTAGATATTTCCTCCCTAGCTTTTACTCTTATGCTCTAGGATAGTCTCTTCTTCTCCTCCCCTTCTTGAACTTTCAAAATCTTCTCTCTTTTTCAAAACCTTCTTGTTTTTCAAACTTGAACCACTTTCTCAATAAACCTTGACTTTTGTCAAGGTATTTTCAAAATATTTTCCTAATAAATGCTAATTCATCTTAATCATATTGATACCAATTTCAAAAGACTTAAAAAATGCATAACTCACTCAAATCATTTTGTGCCCTTTATGCACTTTTCCTTTTAAAACTTTTCTCAAGGTATTAGACACAAGTCATTTCCATAGTTGAGATATAATTCTCCTATCTCCATAGTATTGATGATAATTCTTCTCCACATAAGAGAGCTAGTGGCATACTTGGTGATCCTTATCCAAGTTAGAGCCCTTCTCATGATGATGCAAAGTTCTCATACTTGTGGGTGACTAGTTGAGTATTCTCTTTAAAATAACAAAATGTATTTCCATTAAAAATGAATCAGAACAAACATGTTTGCTATTTTATCACGAACTATGAGGTTTTGATCCTCCATTGCACTTTGTTGGTACGTAGGCATGAGACTTCAAAAGATCTTGGCAAACACAAAAAATCATTAAAAAAAAAATCTTTTCCCATTTCTACAGTCTTTTGCAAACCATACCCATTTTTCAAACCAAAAGGCATATTTTCATAGAGGTTTCCATGGAGTACCATGGATGTTTAGGGTGCTAATACCTTCCCTTTGCATAACTAATCCATGGATCCTTATCTCTTTTATTAGTTTTGTTTTAAAACTTCTTCGGGTTTTGTTCGTATTTTTCCCCTTTTCCTTTAGAAACAATAAAAGCATGGTGGCGACTCTTACTTTGTGAGTTAAGTTAATCGATATCTTAATCTCAAAAATTCCACCGCTACACCCCGATTTCTGGATCCTAGCTTACAGGGATCTAATGAGTTATTGAATGGCTATTCCATATGGTTCAACAACAAAACTCTCATGCTTCTGCTGACAAATTAACTCAGATCGAAGTAAGCATGCACAACTTTATCCCGAAGAACAACATTGTGCAAGAGTCGACTTCACATAAAGTCGTGAAGCTAATAAAGGATCTGGAAGAGGTCTAAAAATATCCAAGTCACCGCCGAAAAAGGCGTCATACTTTTTCCATTGATCTCGAAGGAACAAGAGGCAATTACACTCATCTCGAATTCCATTGAATAAGGAGGAGAGAAAGGAAAGAAAAGGACGCTCCTGCCAACCATGGAAGAAGAACCCTTTGTTTGTTCGTATATTGGACGATATTATCTATGGACTTTGGAGAAGCCTCTAAGGTTACAGAATTACAATAGAAATGTGGAGCATGTGGACAACCGATTAGACTACTACCACACCGATGGGATAAAGTGCAAGCTCTATGCAATAACCTTAATCGAGTCCTCCCAAGCCTGATTGAAGTCCTTCCCCGACGAATGTGTAGACTCTAGGCTTGACCTATGCGAGGAATTCACCATCCACTTCATCACTAGGAAATGAATACTAACCACCATGGTCGTCCTTAGTGGGGTTAGGCGGGGTAAAAAGGAAACCATGTGCGCATATATTGACCATTTCACCAACGTGGCAGTAGTCGTTAGAGGCTTGAACGAGAGCCTAAAGTACTTGATCTTTGAGAAAGGCCTTAGACCCGATTGTTCCTTCCGAGAGAAGTTAGGGTGCAAGAAGGCCTACAACCTAAAGGATTTGCTGAGTAAGGCTCAACCATATATTAACTATGAGTAGAAACAGTTGATTGATGGGGAAATCAAGGAACGAGGAACGCCGTGTCTAGCTGAACAACGGACAAGGATTTTAGGCGATCTAGAGATGAAAACGAATGAAGACCTCATTCAAAATTTGATTCCTACACTCCCTTGAACATTTCATGAGAGAGAATTTTGACGGAGTGCGCTAACACAGATTTCAAAGAGGCTGAAATAAGAAACCCATATCCGGTCAGAGAATTTGCACGGATTGACAAGTCCAAATATTGTTGTTTCCACAAGAGCCACTACCAATGCACCAATGGTTACATCCAACTAAAGGATACAATTTAGGAATCGATTAAGAATGGATGTCTGCCCGAATACATCAATAATGGTAAGAGGGTCCAGAAATATTCTCCCAAAAAGAAATAATCCCCCAAGAAGACTATGTAAGTTATAGAAGGAGGCAAAGACAAAGAAGCGAGAAATAAGGAAGGAAAATCACAATGGGAAGCTCCAATATATCACTTCCAAAACTGGAGGCACCCCTTGGACGAGAAACCCATCCACTATTATGATTAAGAGAAAGATTTTTTTAGTTGATGAATGTTAGCAATGATAAAGGAAATAATTTGACCTTGAGCCTAGAAAAGCCTATCTTCAAATTCCAAGACAATGAAAAGAGTGGGGGTATCCCGAATGAAATATTCCCCTTGATAACCATGGTGAGCATCACCATTTTTTATTTCTCTAGGATACTAATCAACGATGGTAGCTCTTATGACATGATGTATTTGAATCTCATAAAAAACGGGCTTCAAAACGGAAAGGTTATGGCCCTACGAATGGTACGACCTTCATGCTTTCAATGGCATAATAATCCACCCATGGAGGTACGTAAAGTTGATGGTAACCTTAGAGAACAATGATACCATGACCATTGATTCATAGTTCCTAGTCTTTCCCTGCAAAAGTGTCTACGACTTCATCCTAAGACGACCCTTTGCAACAATGCTGGAGGTGATAGTCTCTCAGTTCATCTCAAGTTAAAGTACCATAACATGTTGTATACATGCGTTTTCGACGCCATGAGATTTAGTATGCAGAATGGTTCTTTCGACAAATGACGCCATGGGATAAACAGTTTAGTTGATAAGTGTTGTTCGACACTTCGACAAAAATGAAGCTTCGACATTTCGACAAGATATCTGCAGATGGAAAGACGCTTTTGACAGACATGGAGGATGTTATAGTATTTCGAAAATTCGACAAAGCCTGGAGAGAGACGTCATTTCGACGTAAAGTGTAATTTCAAATTCAAAAGAGTTGTGACGTTTGGCAGAAGACGCGTGGAAGCATCTGGCGAAAGGAAGAAAGCCAAGTGTCACAGTTTTAGGACTTGTTCGTTAGTAACAGTTGTTTTATTTGTATATAAATAGGATAGTTGTTATCTGAAAAAGTGTGAAAATTTACTTGTACAAAATTCCTGCAAATACTCAAAGTACCTGTGTGAGAGAAAAGAGTCATATTGGGAACATGTATGTGTAAACAAACACCAATTCTTTTGAAGTTTTATTTTATAAAGTTTAAAGTTCTTTACCAATTTCTATTTACATCTACTAGTCAATTATCTTTCTGCATTTCTTATTTCGACACTTTTTGTTTCGTCAATTATTTTCTGCCATTTATCCTATCTTGCCAAATTTACATCTATTTAAACGTTTCTAATCAACACTTTTTCGACATAAAAACTTTATAAGCCAAATGAAAAGTACAAAAGTCGTTCTAGAGATTTATGAAGTTATTTAGATTTGCACATGTCCTAGGATTTGTGTGGTTGATCCTGCAAGTAACCCAATTCTACAAGTTTTGGTAAACCAGAGGTTGTTCGCCAAAATTCATCGCGAACAAATTGGCACGCCTAGTGGGACAGTGCAGAAATCTAAAACTTAGATAATCGTTAGTCAAGCTTTTTTCTTCGTTGTATGAGACTAATAAGCGGTAAGTTAGCCGTATCTGACGTAGAAAGACCTAAAAGAACAAGAGTAAGGAAAATGGCGAGTCAGCCAAATAATCCAAATAATTCTAATCCAAGTGAAGCCATACCAGTATCCAACCCTATCCCTTCGACGGGAGGCAATGTAGGACCAGTCCCTGTGTCAGAGGTTATGCCTTCGTCAACAGGATTAATACCAGCGGTTTCAATATCGCAAAACGCGCCTAATTCGTCCGTTAGGGTGCAACAAATGCCTGTTGGGACACCCCCTCCTATGGGAAACACTTCTAGGCCTTTTGTGACAAATTTCACCACGCCTCTGCCTGGTAGGGAACAACCATTTGGAATGCCAACTTCGGTAATGGCAAATCTACACAGTTCCCCAGTAGTGTATTCTGATTCTATGGTTAATATGTCTTCACCTTTACAAGGGTCAGGATATGGCGGAAACATGAGTAGACTAAATCAACAACCACTTTACGTGCCGCCGATAACAAATAATTCTGCGCAGGTAATTAGACAACAAATGGACGAGAGTAATCATGATATGGTCCAAATGTTGACGCAACAAATGGGAGCGGTGTTTAATCCTCTAATTCAAAACACCACCCAAACAAACCAATTGTTGGCAGCACAGATGACGCGTATTGCTGACTTTTTTGGGGTCCCTCAAACTCGACACAGAGAACAAGTGGTTCATAACCCAGTGGTAGCGGTCCAGGAAGAGCCTACGATAAACCAAATGCCTTTAGACAATCCTCAGACAAACGTCAGAAACCAAGAGGATGTAGTCGAACAGCCTCGTGTCGAAATCCCTATTTCACAAGAACCTAGAAGGATAGTAATCCAGAGAGGCCAGGACGCGGATGCTGTGTTGCAACAGCGAATCCGGTATAATAACCTGCCTGTCGAAAATAATTTAGCGGCCATGGTCGAAACGATAATGGCACAAAATGGGATGAACATGGGATTACAAAGGCCCAGTTACGCTTCCCCACTGGAGGAATATATTCTCCAAGAAGAACTGCCACCAAGGTGGAAAGTTCCTAAGTTCACAAAGTTCTCAGGAGACACTAGTGAGTCCACCATAGAACATGTGGCACGTTATCTGATCGAAGCAGGGGAAATATCCCGTAATGAAAATTTGAAAATAAAATATTTCCCTAGTTCCTTGACGAAAAACGCGTTCACTTGGTTTACATCTCTGCCTGCAAACTCGGTATATACGTGGACCCAATTAGAAAGGTTGTTCCATGAACAGTTTTACATGGGACAAACAAAAATAAGTCTGAAAGAATTAGCCAGTGTTAAGAGAAAACACTCAGAACCAATAGACGATTATTTAAATAGGTTCAGATTGCTAAAGGCTAGATGTTTCACTCCAGTGCCAGAACATGAGTTTGTCGAAATGGCCACAGGGGGACTAGATTATTCTATAAGAAAGAAACTAGATACCCAGTATCTGAGGGATATGGCACAATTAGCAGATAGAGTGAGACAGGTCGAAAGGTTAAGGGACGAAAAATTCAGAGCAAATAAGAATAAAAAAGAAAGGGTGGCCTACGTAGGGGTTCGCCAAGATGATGAGTACGACGAAAACGAACCAAGTAACTTCGACGAACAAGAGTTTGACTTAGCAGAACTAAAGCAAGGTCCACCTTATTCGTGTAAAGTACTAACCCCGTCGAACGGAAACCCAGTCGAAACCAATGATAAGTTCCCCAAAAGAACTTATACATTTGACATCACCAAATGTGACGAAATTTTAGATTTGTTGGTTAAAGATGGTCAATTAATAAAACCACCAGGCGCTAAAGAACCGCCTATGGAACAACAGAAAAAGAGAGGTTTCTGTAAATACCATAATTTTCTAGGCCATAAAACGTCTCGTTGTTTCCTTTTAAGGGATCTCATTCAAAATGCTATCCGTGACGGAAGGCTGAAGTTTGGTGATAAGCCAAAACAGCAGATAAGGATTGATTCGAATCCCATGCAACCAGTCGAAGCCCATTACGCTGAACCATCCATTGTGAACATGGTGGAGGTCGAAGTTGCTCCTGATGGAAATTTTGAAATGGAGGAAGCTCCTGGAAGTTTAGACACAAATACCAACATGGTTGAGATTGCTGATGATCTCATAAACCAGAACGAAGTTGAAGTTACTGAAGGCTTCGACGACCAGAAAGAGATGGAAACTGCTGAAGGTTTCGACAAAAGGGGCAGTGACGATACCGTTGGAGATGTGATGTTTCGACAAGAAGAGAATTGGGACTGCTTGGGACAGCCAAGTGGGAAGTATGATTATCTCGTGAAATACAATGCGCCGGCAAGCTCTCAGATCGACATCAACACAATCCAACCAAGCGGTTGGGGAGACGCTCCTTCAGACAATAATGACAAAACAGTTGAGGCAATCGAGAATCTTCCTAATACAAAAAGGAAGGTTACTGAAGACCTCATTATTGAAAACAAGGCTACTGAAGGCCTTGATCCTGATCAAACGAAGACAGGTGATGTCGCAAACTGCATCAACACTATGGGGCCTTTCAGTGAAGAAGTCACAAAAATCAAAGCGGAAGCTGTTAATGGCCCTTTGAAGCCTGTGGTCAGTGGAATTCTGCATAGGGTAATGGAGGACCCCAAAAGAAATTGGAACAAGTGTTGTTGCAAACATGGTCCCAAGAACATGTCTTGGTGTTGCTGCCCAGAAAAGGAGTTTGACCATGCACCAAGAGGTGTCGAAGTCGAAGAAGAAAGACTCATTAGAAAGATGAACGAATTAAGCATCGCTGACGAACGAAATGTTGGGGTAAATATGGTGGAAGTATCTCAGAGGGACCAGGCCGAAGTGGGTGAAGATCATCGTCGAAAGGAGTACCAAAGGCTGGCGTACCCTAAAGAAGAGGAAAATCTAATGGAATTCATCAAGAGGTGCCAAAAGATGAGGACCGAAGTAATGTTATGCCCACGCTGCAGTGCAATCTTCGACAGAAAGGCAGCAACCAACCTGGAAGTAGTGGATAAAGCCAAGAGGAAAGAGAATTGGGGGACAGTAAGATATGACCCAAGGAGAAGTGATCACCACCAGTGGAGGCATGGAGAGAGACGCCATAACACCTATAAACCATCAAACAAAGCAACGGATGATAAATGGGTTCAACCCATTAGAGATGCCCAAGGGCAGAAAAAATGGGGAAAGTTCGAGGTTCAGAGAGGCGCTTCAATGGAAGGCAAGAAGGAAATGGAAAAGCACAAGCCAAGACCATATCCTTCAGAAAACTACAAAGGAAAAAACCCTATGTCAAGATCCCAATGGAGAAGATTCTAGAGGCAGAAGAGGGCAGAAAAAGAGGCTGCAGAAAAGAGCGTGAATGGGAAAGACACTCACAGCAAAGATAAAGTAGAGTCTAGTAACAATCGTCAGATAATGAGCAGAAAAGAGACTTCCCTCCAGATCAATCCTGGTAGCATTGTCGAACCAGTGGCGTCGAAAGAGAAGATGCAGGAAGACGATGAAATAACTGACAACTTCGAATCTGACTCAGAAGCATCCTTTAATGTGATCTGCAACGTGGTGTCTATTCTCCCTAGAGATTATGATAGAGTAATGGAGGTCAAAGACGAAGAAGACGAGATGGAAGAGGAAACAATGGCGCACAGGCCCATCTGCTACTACGTCATGAATAATGGATGCGTCAAAGAGCAGAACGCTTTCTTCGAAAGGCCAGATGATTCCATGAAAGCACATTTGAAGCCTTTATTCATAAAAGGAAAGGTGAAGAATGTTGGCGTGAACAAGATACTGGTAGATGGCGGAGCAGCAGTAAACCTGATGCCTCATTTCATGCTGAAGAAGATCGGGAAAGATGATTCAGACACAAAACCTCACAACATGGTGATGTCGAACTATGAAGGGAAAGTAGGAACCACTATGGATGTCATCCAAGTGAATTTGACTGTTGCAACCATAACAAGGCCAACGATGTTTATGGTCATTGCTTCAAGGGCGAACTACAACCTACTGCTTGGAAGGGAGTGGATTCATGGCGTAGGAGTCGTACCCTCTTCAATGCATTAGCGAATAGCCATATGGAGGCCAGACGGGATCGTCGAAAACATTGAGGCTGATCAGAGCTATTTCATGACAGAGATAAACAATGTCAATAGTCAAAGTTTCGACAAGAACCTGGCTCACATACCTCCATGCAGCCCAGCCGAATTCGACTTAAAGGAAACAGACAACGCCTACTGCTCCATGTACCTTCATCCTACACATGGTTTCCAGTGGGACAAAGAAGTAATTGGCGAATCTTACATGTGGGGAACTAATCATATAGCGCCAATAGGATGGGGAAGCGAATTTGACGATGACGAGTAAAGGATCAGCACTCGAAAAAATTACGGCTTACATAGCCGAAAAAAAACTCAAAGAGGCCTTTGAGGCTGAAGTAAAATACATGGCTGTCGAAGCCAACGAAGAAAATTCCAACAAACAATGTCCCCAAAGAGACATTGCAGAAGATCATGATAACAACCAAATGGGCGAATGGCAACACCAAAAGCTTGACGCCATTTATGACGACGAACCTCTAGGGTTCGAAAAAGATCCAGTGTCAACTAACGAGAAGATGGTGGCGCAGGATCCATTAGAAGAAATAAACTTGGGAGTGGGGGCAGAAAATAGACCAACCTACATAAGCGCAAAAATGGACCCCCAGTTCAAGGTCGAAATAGTCCAGTTGCTGAAAGAGTTCAAAGACTACTTCGCATGGGATTACGACGAGATGCCTGGTCTAGACAGAAGTTTGGTCGAACTGCAGCTACCAATAATGGAAGGAAAGAAGCCAGTAAAGTAGACTCCACGACGCTTCGCACCAGAAATTCTGTCGAAAATAAAAGAAGAGGTCGAAAGACTTCTAAAATGCAAGTTCATCCGCACAACCAGGTATGTCGAATGGATTGCAAATATTGTTCCTGTAGTTGAGAAAAATGGCAAACTTAGGGTATGCATTGATTTTCGAGACTTAAATTCGGCTACCCCAAAGGATGAATATCCTATGCCAGTGGCAGAAATGCTTATAGATGTTGCAGCAGGCCATGAGTACTTAAGTATGCTAGACGGATACTCTGGCTATAATCAAATTTTTATTGCTGAAGAAGATGTTCCTAAAACAGCTTTTCGCTGTCCTGGAGCAATAGGAACGTACGAATGGGTAGTAATGCCTTTTGGTTTAAAGAACGCTGGAGCAACTTACCAACGTGCTATGAATTCCATCTTTCATGACTTTATTGAAACTTTCATGCTAGTGTACATAGACGACATTGTAATTAAGTCTGTTTCAGGAAAAAGTCATATAGATCATCTTCGACAATCTTTTGAAAAGATGAGGAAGTTTGGTTTGAAAATGAATCCACTTAAATGTGCTTTTGGTGTGCAGGCGGGTGATTTCTTAGGTTTTATGGTCCACAAGAAGGGGATCGAAATAAATGAAAACAAAGCCAAAGCCATAATGGAAGCGAAAGCGCCATCAACCAAAAAGGGGTTGCAGTCTCTACTAGGGAAAATCAACTTCCTCATAAGATTCATCTCCAATCTTAGTGGGAAGACGCAAGCTTTCTCTCCTCTACTTCGACTAAAGAAGGAAGACTTTGCATGGGGGCAAGAACAGCAAGCGGCCTTTGACAAAATCAAGGAATACCTGGCTAGTCCCCCAATCCTAATGTCTCCTTGCAGAAAAAGAAGTATGAGATTGTACATTTCGGCATCAGACAAAACATTAGGAAGTATGTTGTGTCAAGAAGATGAGAATGGCGTCGAAAGAGCCATTTACTATCTTAGTAGAGTCCTGAATAATGCTGAAACTAGATATAGCATCATAGAAAAACTATGCTTATGTGTATATTTCTCTTGTATGAAATTAAAGCATTATATAAAACCTGTTGATGTATATATTTCCTCATATTTCGATGTAATAAAATATATGTTATCTAAATCTATTTTACATAGTCGAATTGGAAAATGGGCTTTAGCATTAACAGAATACTCCATGAAATATCTGCCTCTAAAGGCTGTGAAAGGACAAGTGGTTGCTGATTTTATAGCTGACCATTCTATAGATGAAGATGTAGAATATGTCGAATTAGAACCTTGGAAACTGTATTTCGACGGATCCAGTCATAGAAATGGAACTGGCGTTGGGATGTTGATTATTTCTCCTGACAGAATTCCAACAAAATTCAAGTACAAAGTTGAAAGTCTGTGCTCAAATAATGAAGCAGAATATGAAGCTTTGATTGCTGGACTTGAAATCTTGTTGAAATTGGGGGCAACAAGAGTCGAAAAAATGGGTGACTCTGAACTGGTAATAAAGCAGTTGACTAAAGAATGTAAATGTGTAAAGGAGAATTTAATCATGTACTTTGTAATAGCCAATAGACTTCTCAAAGAATTCGACAATGTGGCCTTTAGGCACATTCCCAGGCTGGAGAATCAAGAGGCGAATGATCTTGCTCAACTAGCGTCTGGATACAAAGTGTCGAAGGAAAAGTTAGAAGAAGCTATTGAAGTCAGAGGGAGAGTCGTATCCACCAAGTTGTCTCCATCAGATTTGGAGTCGATAAGATTAGGATACGGCGGCGAAGAGAATTTTGAGATATTCAATATAGATGATTCAGGAATTGCAGACTGGAGAAAGCCTATCAAGAATTATCTACAAGACCCAAATCAGAAAGCAGAAAGAAAGATAAAATACAGAGCTTTAAGTTATGTACTTTTTGGAAACGAATTGTTCAAAAAGACTGCAGAAGGAGTCTTGTTGAAATGCTTAGGTGAAGATGAAGCCTACATAACTTTGTCAAATGTGCATAGTGGAGCGTGTGGCGCACACCAAGCAGGTCATAAAATGAAATGGTTATTATTTCGACAAGGAATGTATTGGCCAACAATGCTGAAGGACTGTGTCGAATTTGCAAAAGGATGTCAGGAATGTCAAGTACATGCAGGCATCCCCCATGTTCCTGCAAGCGAGTTGCATTCAATTATAAAGCCTTGGCCATTTAGAGGATGGGCTTTAAACTTGATTGGTGAAATTCGACCAGCCTCTTCAAAAGGGCAAAGGTACATTTTAGTTGGGATAGACTATTTCACTAAGTGGATTGAAGCTATACCATTGGTAAATATGGATCAAGAAGCAGTCATAGATTTTATCCAAAAGTACATAATTTACAGATTTGGGATACCTGAAACAATAACAACAGACCAAGGATCTGTGTTCACTGGTAAAAACATGCAGAAATTTGCACAAGAAACAGGTTTTAAACTCCTTACTTCGACACCTTACTATGCTCAAGCCAACGGGCAAGTTGAAGCAGCCAACAAGGTAGTAATAAATTTGATCAAGAAGCATGTAGGGAAAAAACCTAGAAACTGGCATAAAACTTTAGATCAAGTTTTGTGGGCTTGTCGAACGTCTCCAAAAGAAGAAACAAATTCGACTCCATTTAAGTTGACTTATGGACATGATGCAGTTTTACCAGTCGAAATATATTTGCAGTCAGTTAGAGTGCAAAGGCATCATGAAATCCCATCAGATATATATTGGAGCATGATGATGGACGAATTGGTTGATCTGGACGAAGAAAGATTGCGCGCGCTAGATCTAATAAAAAGACAAAAAGAAAGAGTCGAAAAGTTTTACAATAAGAAAGTAAAATTCAAGACCTTCTTAATTGGTGATCTTGTTTGGAAAGTAATCCTTCCTATGGATCGAAAAGATAAGTTAATGGGAAAATGGTCTCCTAAGTGGGAAGGACCTTTCCAGATTTTGAAAATGTTTTCAAATGGCGCGTATGAGATTGAAGAAATAGGGAAGGATGAGAGAATCCTAAAGATAAATGGTAAATATTTGAAAAAATATAAGCCAATATTGCAGAAAGTAAAAATAACAGTCGAATAATTGGAAAAACATTAATGTGATAGCTCTGCCAAGTGAAAATGGCACTAAAGTTATTACAGAGAAAGCCTCAAAGGGCTGAGAATTGTTAAAATTAATTCGACTACAGATTGAGATTAGCAAAAGTTTCTTTCAACGTGGCGAATTTCTTCCTCTGAAACTGGAGTCGATGGTCACAAAGACTTTTGTGAGTAGAGAGAGTCTCAATCTCTTGACTAAGTTGTTGGCCCTTTTCTGCATGTCGAATACCCGCCTTCAGTTCATCGTCAATCTCAGTCTGCTTAGGTTACTGTAAGATGCCTTGCGTTTTTTCTCTTGAGAGATCTTCTCTTGAAGTGCTGCTATTTGTTTTTCCCATTTCTGGATATTATCATCACAAACAGCGACTTCTTTGATGTAAGTTTCAGAAAGCTACTGAAGCTTTGAAACTTTGTCAGTCGAAGTTGCAACAACGTTCCATTCAGCAGTTTGAGCTTCAGATTTTGAGGAGATTTGCTGGGTAATATCTCTTTGACGATGAAGGTCTGCAGTTGCCAAGTCAATAAGGGTCGTCAGCTCCATCACAAAACTGCCAACCTCAGCAGAAGTTTCCAAGATATTGACTTGCTTCAGAATTTTCTTGAGTTCAATGTGGGCAAGGGCGTTTTCTTCCAAGACCTTGAACAAATCAACATCAAGGATCTTCGCCTTGATCTTGGTCAACATGTTGCCAAGAGATGGTGCTTCAGAAGTGGCCCCAGAAGTAGTCGAACTGCTCTGTGAAGAATCTTGAAAATTAAAACGAGTACTAAGCATAGCCTTCAGATACTCTAAGGGTCTCTGCACTTTGAGATTTTCAAGCTCCTCGCGAGAGAAACTAGTCGAACCAGTTGATTTGCCACTTCCTTGGGTCTGGTCAAGAGCAGATGGAGTGTTTCGCTCTAAAGTTTGCTCAGCCTCTGTTTGTTTCGACTGGTCTCCCCCATCTTGGGCAGTTTCGTCTTCATGATCATTTTCGACTCCAGCTTCCATTTCAGTATCATCACCCTGAGTTGCAACATCTAATCCTGGATGAGGAGGAGATTCATCTTCAGAAGCTTCACCCACTGTAGCGTCGAATTCTGCTACAGTTTGCATGTCATGATCACTTGTGGGGATATCTTCTCCTGGGACTGTTTCCTCCAGAATTTTCTCAGGTGTTCTTTCGACAGCCACTTGTCCCTGAAAATAATTCTAAGATTTAGAAGAAAAAAGATGCAAAGAAGGTGAATATATACAGTCGAAATAAAGACTTACCTCAGGAGTCTCAGTGTTAAAGCTAGATTTCCCACTCTCCGTGTCCTTCGACTGAAGTTTAGTGGTGGGAGTACTTGCAGAATCCTTCCTGGTTGATTTAACAATGGATCTTTGGGAAGAGACCTTTATGAGTTTCTTCTTCTGAGGAGGAGGGGGGATTAGCTCTGGAGATTCGTCACCAGATTCTTCATTAGGAACATTATCCTCTTCTTTCTCCTCTTCACTCTTTCTCTTTTGGACTGTTGGGGGTTTTCGACTTACCTAGTCATGCAGACCAAAGCCAGTTAGCTTTAAAAGAAGAAAATAATAATAAATGAGAAGAAAAAAAGGGTTGTACCTTTGTCGAATGTTTCTTAGCAGCACTTGGTGATGTTTCAACAGAAGTTTTCTTGGCAGGAATCCTCATGGCTAAGGAAAGAAAGAAGATTCAGAAACAGATATAAGAAAAACATGATAATACAGTTAGAATAACAAAAGGAAAAATCATGTTTTCTATGAACACCTTCAAGAATAAGATCTTCCACGCGAACGTGTTCTATACCTATATGAAGGTGTCCTGGGTATTCGCCCAGATGATACTTAGTCGGAACCACACGCTCAGCAGGTTTTTGGTACTGTTGACGAAGAATTTTCATAAAGTCCCCACAAACGAACCAATCTGGAAATGGAGGGCTAAATGCCACGCCAAATTCAGCAGTGGGCAAAGGTGGAAATTTTGGTGGATGACAACTGAAAGCCAGGTCATAGCGCGCCTCTGGTCGAAGATTTGAAGGCAATGACAATTTTTCAAACTTCTTTGTCAATTTACGTTTTAATTCTGCTGCTGCTTCGTGTATGGTTCGACTAAGATCATCAGGTCTATACGCAGTTTCGAAATATTTTTGAAATTTTTGTATTTCCCTAATGTGTCTTTGAATACCTTTTTTGGTCTGATCCTGCACAAAAGCGAAAGCATTTGTTAAATGTGTAGCAAAGGCAGCCCCGTCAAAAAATCTGTTGGAATAATAATCTTTCCACCATTCATCAAATTCAGGAGTACATATGAATGATGGTCGAAAGATCACTGGTCGGATGTCGAGAGAGTCATCAGTCAGTTTCTTCGACAGTTCTTTCCCCTCACCTTCAGTATGAAGGGAGTTGTAGAAGATGATGGATCCTTTCTTGGGGAATATGGGTCGAGGTTTTATCTGGATCAGGCCAAACTGTCTAGAAACAAGGTTAGGTTGATAAACTATCAAAGCAATTTGGGTTTTAGTGGCGTTACGATAAGAAAAAAGGAGCCTAGAGGTTAAGAATGATTCCCAAACATTCAGAAATATATTTTCATCCTTCTGCATTTCCAAAGGCAGTTGTTGGGTAAACCATTTAGGTCCAATTTTTCTATCAGCAAAAGGTGCAATGGTCGAAGTAAACTGATACCTCTTGGCAAACATCATGACATAGCTTTTGAAAGCTTGTCGAAGGCTAATCCCTTTATCAGTTGGCGTTATTTGCACTAACCTTGGCCATTCGACAGTCCTGTTTTTCACTTCTTCTTCATCTACCTCTGGCTCTACAGGAAGAGTGGCTTCAAAGGTGGCATTAAGCCATAATAGTAAGAGCCAGAAAGGTCCTGATAAGTTGATTTTACCTTGGGTTTTGACGTTTTTCAAAAGATGTACGCTCTCACTCAGAGATTCGTAAAGGTTCGCCAGAATCATTTCGCTCAAGCATAGTTTTGTGCCTGCATGAAGCTGATTGGCTATGGTGATGAATCTCTTGGCAACTTAGAGGGAGCGAGAGCAGAACACATATTTGGATAGCCACAGAGTCAAAAAGGCTATGTGTTCGACATCTGAGACTTCCATAGTGCTTTTGTCATGATAATAGGACGTAAATAAAGAGTACGGGGCGAGGCTAGTCTCGAAAGCGATGGTATCTTCATTTAGGACGGTAGGGTCAAAATCTATACCATTGGGATGAAGGCCAACAATGGCTGCTGCGTCGAAAAGAGTGGGCGTAACCATCCCACGAGGAAGGTGAAAGGTGTTGTAGGTACTATCCCAGAAGTAGAGAGAAGCCAAAAGCATATTTGGGCAGATATTGGGTCCTACTCTCGACAACTGAATAAGGTCGAAAATGCCTACTTCTTTCCAAAAATCCCCTTTAACCTTTTCGATTTTATCTAGCCAAGATAAGTAGTCAGAGGGGTCTTTCGACCATGGACAGGTTCTAAATATCCTGTTGTAATTCAAATAGTTTAAGTTCAACTCTCCAGCATCCGTCGAACTCGATGGGTCATTTTGTTCTACAATTTTCTCCTTAGGCTGAGGTTTCACTCCAGCGCCTATGGGTTTTGTATGGAAATAAGTTGGAAAAAATTCTCTTAAACGTTCTGGTTTAATCTCTGGATTTGGAAGGGGACCTAACATAGCATGACAGTTTCCAGAAATAAGAACAGGGATTAATACCTGGGATTTCTAGATGCATTCTTTTTCTTTCTCATCCGGAGGTTCTAGAACATACTGTTGATTTCCAATAGTCATTGGTCCTTTTAAATCGTGCACAGGGGAGAAAGCTGGATCTTGTTTCTTCTTGGAATGTTTGCTGCTTGAAGGTTTTTGAGGAGCCATTGTTAGGAAGAACTTAGGAATTTTTTCTCAGGGGAGTATGAAAGCTTAAGAAATGGGTATGAAGAAAAGTAAGCTGAAGCGTTAAAAGAGTTTAGAGGAAAAAAGGTTTATGGGTATTTATAGGAGGAAGATGATGAAAAACGCTTTAAAATGTAATGATGATAGTGGGACACGTGGCCGATTTTCATGGTGATGTTGAAGAGGTGGAAGTTGAAAAGAGACCATGATGTTAGGAAATGATGGAGGTAGACTCTGAACGTGGACTAGACGTGACATTTTGGAGAAAGTGTCATGATGAATCTGTATTGGAACTTGAGACTACAAAAAACTTGGAAGTAATAAAATTAAATGACATGGCATCAAAGCACTGGTTGACAACAAATGACTGTTTCTCCAAGACAGTCGAAACATCTTTGTTGGGGGGCAATTTGTATACATGCGTTTTCGACGCCATGAGATTTAGTATGCAGAATGGTTCTTTCGACAAATGACGGCATGGTATAAACAGTTTAGTTGATAAGTGTTGTCCGACACTTCGACAAAAATGAAGCTTCGACATTTCGACAAGATATCTGCAGATGGAAAGACGCTTTTGACAGACATGGAGGATGTTATAGTATTTCAAAAATTCGACAAAGCCTGGAGAGAGACGTCATTTCGACGTAAAGTGTAATTTCAAATTCAAAAGAGTTGTGACGTTTGGCAGAAGACGCGTGGAAGCATCTGGCGAAAGGAAGAAAGCCAAGTGTCACAGTTTTAGGACTTGTTCGTTAGTAACAGTTGTTTTATTTGTATATAAATAGGATAGTTGTTATCTGAAAAAGTGTGAAAAATTACTTGTACAAAATTCCTGCAAATACTCAAAGTACCCGTGTGAGAGAAAAGAGTCATATTGGGAACATGTATATGTAAATAAACACCAATTCTTTTGAAGTTTTATTTTATAAAGTTTAAAGTTCTTTACCAATTTCTCTTTACATCTACTAGTCAATTATCTTTCTGCATTTCTTATTTCGACACTTTTTGTTTCGTCAATTATTTTCTGCCATTTATCCTATCTTGCCAAATTTACATCTATTTAAACGTTTCTAATCAACACTTTTTCGACATAAAAACTTTATAAGCCAAATGAAAAGTACAAAAGTCGTTCTAGAGATTTACGAAGTTATTTAGATTTTCACATGTCCTAGGATTTGTGTGGTTGATCCTGCAAGTAACCCAATTCTACAAGTTTTGATAAACCAGAGGTTGTTTGCCAAAATTCATCGCGAACACATGCATGGTGAGGCGGTAACGATCAATGTTAACTTATATGGAGCAAATATAATTTACTAGGATTTACAAAAGATCAGAAGGAAGGAGATGATGCTAAATCCATAAAAATTAATGTGGCCTTCTCAATTGGGTAGATTAAGGATATGGCTATCCGACCTCCGACCAAAAAGGAGCGCCAACCTGGCCATACGAACAGAAATGGATGATTCGGGGAAGACTGAGAACAATTGTCACCAATCATGTGGCGAACAAGCGGTGGTATGGCTACCTGGTTACATTAAATTCATATTCCCCTTTTTTGTAAAAAAATGATCGTGGTGTATTATAATCATTTAAGTAAAGAAATGATTTTTCACTAAATTATATTTTCCTTTGTGATCAAGAAAGGTAACGACAAGTCTGGGGTACGACCAGAGAGATCGAAGCACTATCATAAAGACTTAGGGGTGATATCATAAACTCCACTAGCGTATAACTAAAGCAACTAAAAAACCCATGATGCTAGCACGCGCGCGCGCACACACACACACACACAAATAAAGCAATCCTCAAAGATGGAAAATAACGGGCTCACCTCTTATTGGTAGCTAGTCACTTTAGAGACAGTGGTGGATCTGCCAATACATCAACCTCGAGCCATGTTTTTACCTAGGGGCATGTGAAAGGGTACCAACCCTTGGCCGACAATGGTCCCAAGAGACTCCTAACAGACTTCAAGCATAAAACTCAGAGGAAAAAAATTAAGTCTTGAGGATAGTCCCATGGAGCAGAGATGACACCACGAGTTTGGTATAACTTGAATAAATAAAAAAATAAACTAGAAATACATTACTTATATACATTATATGATAAAAATGTTAAAGAAAGGCACATGTTGTATTCAAGCATGTTGGTGAAAAAGTGAAACTAGTCTTCAAAAGAGCCCATGTGTCCATCCTAATGATTTGCTTAAGACGAACCTGATCTCGAGAAATAGGTCCAATCGAATAGAAGTATTCCACCTACCTCAGATCACTCTCAAAGGCATCCCCAGCCGCAAAAAAACCACATTGCAATGACTTAGCCAACTCTTTAAAAAGAGAAAGATTCTCGTCACACATTGCACTTAGATCGTCCTTAGTTTTATTCTGCTTCTCCTGAGACTATTTTAAAGACTTCTCCAACTCTTCTATCTTTTCCTGGGAAAGCTCTAAAGACCGGTTCGTTTCTTCTAAATCTCACCTCTCTAAGTCTCCCCTTGAACAAGTTGCTTCACCTTTTCGACTAATGAGTCAGGATACTCACAAGGTTGCATGGTCGCGTCTATAGCTAGAAACAAATTTTAAGCACCACAAACTTCATCCAAGTATGAATTTGCTCAATGGTAAGATCATTAAACCATTTCTCAAACCTATTCATCTCTTAAGGAAGCAGTCAAGCCTCTGCCTCTATTAATGAAGGAGATCATATAAGAAAATCTCTCCCCGACCAGTGGCATGAAAGCTAGGACAGTTAATGCTCGACGGGCATGGTAAAACAATTCGACCAACTCCCTTTGACAGATTTCTTCAAAGAGCCTTGAGAAGTAAGAATAATCTTCATCAGACATTGAAGAACAAAGTTCTCCACCCATCCTCGGACTCGAACATGTCAGCAACACAGAGTTTGGATCCACCCGCATAGATGACCACCCAACGACGGGCCTAGTCCAGAGAAACTTACGAAGAGGTCTCCCAACTTGAACCTCTTCTAACTCAATAATGGATGTCATCCTTTCCCCATTCCCTGACTAGGAGATAATAAAGTTTCTTATGCCACGACATGGTTAGGGGAAACTCGGGTCTTCTCTCGAACGCAAAGAAGAGTAATTTATACAATTTGGCGTATAGTCGGGTCGGAAGGGGTACTAGTAGGTAGGAATGAGAATAGGTCAAGTTGACCTACAGGGGTCTATAGTTTGGCTTATTTAAGGTTTGAACTATTTAATAAAAAGACTAGACTGAGGCTTTTTCAAAATCCTATTTAATTAAACAGGCCAAGCTTAGGCTATTAAAAAACACTATGAAGCCTTATATGTCGGCCTGTATATGCATATATTTTAGAAAATAAGTTAAATAGTATATAAAGACCTTGTTGTCTGTGTAAAAAAATAGGTAAAATAGACTATTTGAAAGCGTTAATATGAAATAGGCTTTTAGACCAGAGTAGACTTTTAAAAAGTCCAGGCCAAGCAAAAAACTCTATAATAGGCCATAGACTAGGCTCGGGTCTTAAACATTTATTGTAGGCCAGGCCCAGGCCTTTTAAGGTCTTGTTTGACCTGGCCTATTTCCACCCTTATCGACTGACATGCTGAAGGTAGAAACTCTTCTGGTAGAAGGCGTATTCGGAATTCCGACCAAAGCAACAATGACCTTCATCTCCTTCCTTAATTGTCGCATGACGTCTTCATTCTTCATAGCATCTTCATAGACAAGGAAGATACTAGAAGATATTCAGCGGATAGAGGATAAAGGGATAAAATCCCAGGTCCACTTACCAAATTTTTTTTTTGTTTTTCTCGTCAGATTTAGTGTCTACCAGCTAGCGAGTCCGTACGCGCCTTTTTAACCGAGTTCTGGATGCCAAGACGAATGGAACAACTCTTTCTACATAAACAAGTTCCTGGTAGAAGTCCACCAACCAAGTTTTCAAGTATAATTTCTCCTAAGACAAGTCTTCCTCCCGATAGAGATGCATCCTGGCTCCTGCTAAGAAGTGGATTTAAGTCCAATATTTGTGAAAGGCATTCACACATGTAGATGAAACACCAGGCTCCATTTGTAAGATCTTCACATGAGCTTCCTAATTAAAATAAGCGGCCAAGTGGAAGTGTCCCTTGAAGTGTTTCATGCTGTTAGAGTGAGTCTAAAATTATTTAAACAATTTGCCTTAGAGAAAGCAGACGTGAACCATTTGCAAACTTGACACTATTTTGTACCTTGAAGACGTGGAAAAGTAAAGTCACAATTGGCAAAAACAAAATCAGTCTTAAGTTAATTTGTTCAATATTTGGATCAAGGGTTTTAATAATAAAAAGTGTAACGAGCTGTTACATTGATTTATAATGAAAAAAAATTGTGATTAGTTTTTCAATATGTTAATAACTTTAATAGTTAATGTTAACTAGAGAAGTTAACATAGTAAGAAACAATGACGTAGCTATTGAGAATAACCCAATTACATGTTTGTGGATAACAACAAAAACTCAATCTTAAGGAAAGAGATTGTTGCTACTATACACACATTAGTATATTATATCAATTTATGGATTTTAGCTTTTGCTAGGTTTGTCTACCATGAACATTAGAACAAAGATTTTAAAATATTACGTGTGTAAAAGAAATGACTTGACACTTAGTTTATCTTTGAAATCGAAGTCACGTAACCATTTTTGATTGATTTATTGTCACCCAACTTCCTCTAATATTTATATATTTTCCATGAGAGAGTGAACCATCATAAATATTATTGCCCAAACCCTTTTAGTATTATCTAACTCGACCCATTTACTTATGCAAGAATGATATAGACTTCAACTTAGGTTAGGTGATCTAGGTCACGAGTACGACACATGGACTAGGTCGCCATGTCTTGAGATAACTCTGTGTATGTGTAATCAACCACAATGCCTTGTGAATTTAGGTCACATTTTTAAAAGCCAGGAAAATAGTTTCAATACTCAGCGTTTCTCACTAGATCATGACAGAATATATATATAACAATCTCTAGGGTTGGGTTCAACATCATGTTCGTTACAAATCATTCACATACAACATTTGTTTGACTTATCTAATGCAAAGTCCATATTATTGTACTCACAGTAAATACATTTGATGTCCATCATAGGGATCTGATAAAACATTCTCGGGCCACATACTTTAAAGAGTTTTATTGACCTAGTCATCGTGCCCTTATGTTGGTATACGAATTTTCCCCGATTCCCAATGACCCAACCATCAAGATCTATTACAGAAGTTAATCAATCAATTTTCATCCAACAAACACAACAAGGTGTCCACCACAATCCTCTTAAACATGTATCAAGGGCATTCCTAATTCTTGTGATATTATTTAACATGTTTCAATGAAGTCACGATCAAGGTGGTGAGCCTTATTCAAGAGATGTTTTTAGGAGTGTTCCATAATGGACACATATCTGAACATTTCAACGAATCCCTCGTCCAAAAACCGGCAAAAGAAATTATAGAAAAGGCATAATGTTATGTAAATGGTGAGGAATGTAACAAAGAAAAAAGAGCTAACGATATGAAGGAGAAAAGCAATGGTGGATTTGACACCTTCAGACATTGCATGAATAATCATCCACATCTAATAGAGAGCAAGGGACGTTCAAACCTCCTAGATGGAATGTCCAAAACTACACTTCATCAAATACCGAACGAGAACAAATATGACTAGAAGTTTTTCACACCGAGTCTATTCCCCAACTAAGAAGAGATAAAGAGCCAAAAGAGACAAGAAGAGGATTTCATATTCATTACACTTCAATATTATAGCTGGAGGGTTTTTCATAGGATGAGAGTCAATTTCCTCACGCGAGAGGTATGCCCCTCCTAGTTATGCATGTCATTGATTTGCCTTCAAAGCCTATGCCATCTTATGCACCCAAGGTCACTTTCTCGCACAAAGTCATCACTTGAATTATATCTAATGAAGATGGCCTCATGGTCAACAATGCACAAATGTTCAAATGACACATAAAGCGAGTATTCATAAACATCTATAGTTATGTCGACATCCATTATGGAGACACCTTTGAAAGGTTGTAGATATATCCAAAGCATTTGAAACCCTTTAAAGGCTCATTGGTAGATTTATCAAGCAAGAATACATAAGTCTGATGATACATATCCATCAAAACCACTTTCAAAGTGGGAGAGAATGCCAAGACCATCAAAGTTAGATATCTTGTGGTAAACACCACTTCCCCGTACAACACAATCATAGAAAGCCTTGTACTCGATGTCTTCAAGGTGGTACCATAGACAACAAGAAGACTAAGAGGTGTCCAGGAAATACTATCAAGATAATCCAAAAATAAAGAAGGCGATAATGGCTTCAACCCCACTACCTAAACCAAACACCCACAAAATTAACTTTGTAAACCTGGACCCGAGGGAAGAATACGTGAAAGATAGAATGGTATGTATTCAAGACCTAAAAAGAGGTTCAAATAAGGCCTAAAAGTTTCAAAAACATAAAACTAGGCACTTTGCGTGAAGTTCTTCTGATATGTCTGGGATAGACACATATTATCAGTCATAACCTCGTTCTGAATTCCACCATCAAGCCATTCATACAGGAAAAAAAACTAAAATAGTGATGGTGAATAACTGTTGACGAGGAAGTGAAGGAGTTGAAAGAGGCAAGATTCATAAATGAGATTAAATATCCCACATGACTAGTTAACATAGTGATGGTGAATAAGTCCTCAACGAAGTGGATGATGTAAATAGACTCCAACGATCTCAATATGGCATGTCCAAAGTACCCATATCTCTTATCTAATTTAGACATGTTAATTGGTGGGGGCTTCAAGGTACAAAATGCTAAGTTTCGTGGATGTATACTAGAGGTACAACAAAATCAAGATGATTCCCTTGGACACGTCCAAGTCTTCCTTCATGACTAACACTTATAATTTTTATTACAAGGTGATGCAATTTGGCCTTAAAACACCATCTGCACCTACCAAAGACTAATGAATGTAGTGTTTTTTGAGCAGATAATGATGAATTTGGAGGTATACATTAATGACATGATAGTAAATACACCATGAAAAAAACCATAATTAGCATTTGGAAGAAATCTCGAGATTTTTTAGAAGGTATAACATGTGCCTGAATCTGGCTAATGCTCATTTGGAGTACAAGCAAGGAATTTCTTGGGCATAATGTTAAACATAAGGGGAATGGAATACAACCTATACAAATTCTAGGTTATCATTAACATGATAAGCCCAACAACAATAAAAAAAGGTTTGAGAGATGATAAGGAAGATAACTCCCTTATCTTGCTTCCTATCACGTGGAAACGACATTGCTTTCGACTACTTTTCCCGATAAATATATATTAAGCTTTACACAATAATCTAAGGTGTCACTAACAATAAAACCTTTAACAAAACAAGCATTGAACAAATACGCAACAGGAATATCAACGGCATACAAAACATGTCATTGCACGCTCACCTTCACTTAGGGTATCATTGTGGCGGTATCGAACTTATTTCAATTAAATAAAACAACATAACTTAGACATTTAGTCTCAACTTCAAAATTATATAAACTGATATCAAAATATAGAATTATCATGATCAACTCTAAACAACTTCAACATAAACCAAAATAAATAATTAAACTCCAACAAAACATAATAAACAAACAAACGTTCCCAACCCCAATGTTATAAGATCAGAGCAAGACTTCTAAAACAACGATGAAACTAAACGAAGTAACTCTAGGAGCTAACTTCCATTTACAACAGCAAACTCTACTCCTGAGTATCTGCAAGATGTCCATGATGGAAAAAATAAAATAAAAGGGGGTGAGAAACAACAAACCAATATAAACAATGTAAATAATGCTAAGGTAGAGAATACACAATAAACACACATCCATCAACAACATACTCTCATAGCTAAATCATGGCAACAATTACTTAATCACATCCAATCATCAACATCATGAACAATCAACTACATATGCAATCATGTATGCAAATGTACTCCACAACTGACTCATTATGCATGCGATACCATTTATGAATAGTCAGGTTTATCTTGCTCTTGATCCCCACCATAGGACCAAATAACACCAAATCGTTACCATCACCATAGGTAACACTTCATCGATTCTCACCTGAAACCGACTACTCGCTCCCGATCCCAATCATAGGACCAGAGCACACCAAATCATTCCCATCATAATAGGTAACGCTTCACCAATTCCCACCTAAAACCCGCTACTCGCTTCTGATCCCTACCATAGGACTAGAGTACACCAAAACTGGATTGAAGCCCGTACACTATGATGCATGACTTTCAATAACATGCATTATCATAAAAGGTTCACCAAAAGAATTCCCACACACATGTCACCATTTATGCATCACATCATTCATCATACAAAATAATCAATTCATGTTACAACATAAATAAACAACAACAAACAACAGAAACTCATCAAATGCAACTTCATACACATTCGTTCATGTTACTTCACCAAAACAACAACACATCATCGTATAACCATAACAATTCACTAACCGATCATACAAGTCAAAAAAACATTGCTACAGTAGACTAAGGTTTATAACTCAATTAATTCAGAAATCACCACCATTAGGCATCTATGTTTGTTAGCTTTCCAATGCTTCGAACGACGTCTCATTTGGACATACGTAACAAAAGTTAGGGCCAAAATCGTCGGACAATACAACAGATTACAAAACAGGTATTCTGCCAGTTTGGAGTCGACTTCATGCACGTATGTATCGATACATACTGCTGTTTTTCTCAAAAAAATCATATTCTATTGGTTTGGAGTTGACTCTAAACATGTATGGGTCGACTCCGACTGTTGTTTTTGCCACACAAAAAACCAGATTTCCATGCCCATGGAAGGTCTTTTACTGTTATGAAACTATCCAAACACTTCTTAACACAAAAATAACTTATTTCAAATATCTATTTTCTCATAATCAAAACCCCACTCTTGTTAAGCCCTAATTCTCCCAATTAACATATCAACTCAATCACCAATTCATGAACTCGTCATCAGTTAACATCTCTAAAACCTTCAGCATGGAAATTCTATCATCAAAATTAACAATAATTTTATCAATTCATGAATAACACTCAAACTTTCACACCTTCATCAATGGTAAAACTTTATACACACATATTTATGATAGTTCGTACATGGATTCATCATAGTAACACATATAAACACAATATCCATCAACAATTTCTAAAAATTCATCATAAACCACTAATAAGAAGAAAAACCTAAGAACCCTAATGAGGTTCAGGACTCCTCGTCTCTACCCCCATCATGCAATACACCTATTTGGTATCCCTTTCTCCTCCCTAACCTTAAATTTCTAGCAATTGATAATGAATCAAGAAACTTCTATGGCTTTCCTCTTCAAAATCCTAACTTTTGCTCTTCTCCCTTCAAAAGCTCTTTCTCTCCTTTTGCCTTTTTCTCAATTTTCACGTACTGATGAAACTAGGCTAGTTTTCTCTTATTCCCAATATATCCTTAGGGTTTTCTACACACTTCTTTCTGATTACCTCATTAACCCTTAACTTTCTTAATTCACACAATTCCCCCAACTCCCTAACTCCTTGCTCCCCTTTATTTATCCAAATTCTCACAAATAGCCAAATTCTATCACTTTACTATTTATTTAATTAATTCAAATAAAACATTATTTATTCTAATAATTAATTAAAATTCTAATTAATTTTAAACAACTATACCCAACTCTTACTCTCTTTATACCTCTACCTCAAGGACACTTACCCCTACAACCATATAACAACTAATTAAAACACCAATCAATCAAATAAAATTATAAATAATTAAATTTAATTAATTAATTGAATTTTGGGTGTTACAACTCTCCCCCACTTGGAAAAAAAATCGCCCTAAAAAATTACCTAAAGGAAATAGAGTCGGGTACGACTCTCTCATCTGACTCTTCAGCTCCCAAGTTATGCTTCCACCAGTTGGTCCTCCCTATATATACTACCTTCATAAAGGCAATATCCTTACCATGCAAATGTCTCACTTCCTGATCCTCTATCCGCATGGGCAATGTCTCAACATCCAGGTTCTCTCTCACCTGTATATCATCCACTTGAATCATATGAAACTGGTCTAGAATGCATCTCCTTAACTGAGACACATGAAACACATCATGAAGATGAACAAGCGGCGGTGGCAAGGAAATCCGATAGGCCACTTCTCACATCCTCTGCAGGATGTGGTATGAACCAATAAAATGCGGCGTAAGTTTTTGAGTTTTTAAAGCTCGACCAACACTAGTTACTGGAGTAACTCTTAAAAACACAATGTCTCCCTCTTGGAACTCAAGTGCCTTCCTCCTTTTATCATGTTAACTCTTATGGTGACTCTGCGAAGCCTTAATCTTCTCTTGGATCATCTTGATCTTCTCATAAGTTTTTTGCACAATCTCAGGTCCAATTGTCATACCCCAAATTTACCATACCTCTTATACAATTTTCATGGGCCTACTGCACATGCATGCATTCATTATTTCATCATCATAATTTCATTGAACATTCATAACCAAAGACATATTACACGGACTCAAGGCATGGTGTTTGCACCTGAGGAAAAAAACTGGGGTTTTCCGGTTAAAGCTCTAGAGAAAATACCAGTAAAATAAGAAAAATTCAATTTTTGGTCTGTGTAATCGATTAACCAAATCATGTTAATCGATTACACCTGCGCAGACAACATCAGTAACTTTTTTTTCACTCCAAAATGAATCATTTTTCACACATTTCAACCCCTTTGCTTCCCCTATAAATAGGGATACTATTTCCCATTATTTACCATGCTTTCTAGCCCCAAAAGGTTGTGTCCAAACATCATTCAAACCCTCTTCTCTAAACCTAAGTCAAAACAAAAAAAAAACATTCTCCCCCAAAAGTCACCTCCCGCCAACTTTTTTCCACTTCACTTTTTTCCCTCAAAACTTCTCACTCTCTAACACTCACAACTCAGCCCCTTCACTAAGTTTCCACCATAAATACTTTCATCCCAAACCTCTTGCTTCACATTCAAGCTCAATACCAGAACAACCTAGCTTTTTCATATTTTTGGATAATGATTGTAGCTTTAACTTTTTAACTTTTTAGGTTCTATTTTGTATTGAAAAATGGTTGGTTGTTCTTGGTTGGTCTTTTGAGAGGGTTTAGAGTCAAGCTTGCAAAAAAACGATTAAGTTTGGTTTACACATTTTTTTGAGATTTTTTTCTCTTACTATCTTTATGTTCACCTTTTTTAGTCTTACTTTGTGTTTGTTATCATTTGCTTTTTATTGTTGACTTGTTGTTACATTGGTTTGGTTGATGAAGTCTATTAGATCACGCTCATGGTTGCTTAGAGTTGATAAATCTTCCATGTTTCAAACCTATTAATGATTGATCAATAAATTATTCATGATACTTTGAATCATTGATAGATTGCCTATATTTCAACCATATTTGAGTCATTTGATGCATAGATGAAACCATTTTCTTTATATTAACTTGCTAATCCACTAACCATTAACTACTAACTACTAACTTCTAACATTTATATTATTGCACTTTGTTTCCTTGCTACTTATTTGCTCATAATTTATTTTATTGTTCATTTTATTTTATGTACTTTATGTTTATGTTCATTATTATCTCACCATATATCATTTACATTATGCTAATTTATTTACTCTTTTACTATCTTGCTAAATAAATAAAAAATGTAAAAACAAATCATAATTATTTGAGTGACATAATTTGTCAAAGTATTGATAGATGCACTTAGGATTGTATAATTTTCTTTGTTACAAATCTATTATTAGATGATTATTAATCATCTTCAATACTTTGCATTAATGATAAGTTATCCCTTAATGTGTCATATTTTGAGTTTTTGACCTATTGATAGATAATCCTCAAAATATTCATTTTACACATATTACTAACCACTAATTATACTTCACTAAATTTGTTTATCATTAACCTTTATTATTGTGATTTTTGGTACTATTAACTTATTATTTATTTTATGTCATTTATATTCACTAACCATTATTATTGTGATATTGTTATTTTTTATCTTGTAATTTACTTTTATGTCATTACCTTGTAATTTATATTCAAGTACTCATTATCATCATCATTGTACAAACCCACCATGCATGTTTATTTACTTGTTAATTATTTTATTGTCATCCAACATTAAAAACAACAAAAACATGATAAGACCAAAAATATTCACTCCACTCATTAATCACTTGGACTTAGAGGATTCCATTTAGGACCTTTGCTTGGAGACCTTCCTTTACTCTTTTGTGATACTTTGTAAACACATGGATTTTCATTCGCAACTTACATTCATGTTGTAAGAATGACATCATGACACCACCTTAGGGGGACATGTTTGTAAGACCATTATCCTCTGTTTAGCTTAGGTCACTTTTGCACACACAAGGCTTTCTCTTGGGCTACCTTACAATGAGACCCTTTATTTTTTTGTTGGTTACTTTGCATTCATGTTGCATAAGCCAAATTTCATAATCAAATAAACCAAACCCTTGATTCAATGTCAAGTGGCATTTTCATAATCAAATTCAAAAAATACAATAAAATTACGATTATTATTGTGCGCCACGAGTCTTAAGTGGTGGAGAATGAGTAACAATGGAGAATTCCTACCCTTACTCTGATTATTTTGGATGCAAGACGCTTGGATTGTTGTCTAGAATAATCGCCTCCACCCATAGACTTTAGTACAATATAATCACAAATATTCTTTTCATAAAACCCTTATTCAAGGTAAAAACAATACAACTCATCAAACTCATTTTTGTGCCTTAGGACATCATTCCGAAAACCTTTTTCTTAAAGGTAAAATCAGCCAACCCAGAAACATTTTCTATTACGAACTACAGTGCTCTGATTCCTCATCCCCGAATGAGTGATACGTAGGCACAAGGGCCCAAATCCTTAGCGAGCACTATAATAACAAAAACATCCCCTCTTTCACACATTCTTCTTTTGAAAAATAAAACAACAATGAGATAAATCCCCATGTATGTAAAACAACCCAAATGGTTCCCATGGAGTACCATGGACGTGAGGGGTGTTAATACCCTCCCCTTGTGTAACCGACTTCCGAACCCAAATCTCGGTTGTGAGACCGATTCTTTATCCCCTTTTAGTGCTTCATGTGCGCGTATCTTTTGAGGGTTTTATCGACTATTTCCCCTCGTATCTCCGATAGAGGCACACAATTTTGAGATCCTTATCTTTCATTTATTTATTTCACCTTTTTCAAAATGGCAATTTTCAATTTTCTTAAAAAAATCTTTTCAAATCATCTTTTCTTTCATATCAATAAAAGCATGAACCTTAAATCGTGCAGATCGCCCCTGACAACCACCAATGACAATTCTGTTATGGTCTCATACGACTTTTACAACCTGATTAATCAAGTCGATGAAGATTGTGAGGAAGAGGCCGAGCTCCCCGAAGAATTGGCAAGACTGCTCAAGCAAGAGGAAAAGGTCATCCAACAACACGAAGAATCAGCGGAAGTGATTAACCTTGGGACAAGCAAGGAAACAAAAAAATTCTAAATCGGCTCCGCTCTACAGGACGAGGTGAAGGCAAAATTGATCAAGCTCTTGAAGGAGTATAAAGATGTGTTTGCATGGTCATACCAAGACATGCCCGACCTCGATACTAACCACTGTAAAGTATAACTAATCTTAATATCTATGATATGAGCCAATTTAGTCAGTCTATCAGCATTCACCAAAATAGAATCACATCCCTTCACCGTCTTAGCAAACTTGTTACAAAATCCATGGAAATTCTATCCCACTTCCATGCCATAACACTCAATGGTTGCATCAGACCCAATGGCTTCTGATGCTCAATCTTTGACTTTTGACAAGTTAAACAAGCATAGACAAACTCAACTACTTCCTTTTTCATTCCTGGCCACCAAAACAATGTCTTCAAGTCTTGATACATCTTAGTGGAACCGGGATAAATACCCAACCTACTCCTGTGACCCTCCTAAAAAATATTCTTCTTAAGCTCAGGTGAATCTGGTTCACAAACCTTGTCTCTGAACCTCATCACACCATTCTCATCAATTTCGAAGTTACCACCATATTCTGATTGATTAACACAAGTCGATCAACCAATCCCACATCGATCTTCTGACCCTCTCTGATCTCTTCAAGAATACCACTTGTCAATTTCAACATACCCAACTTCACACTACTATGAGTCTCTTCACATATCAAACTCATGTCTCGGAATTTCTCAATAAACTCTAACTTTGGAACCATTAACATTGACATATGCAAAGACTTCCTTCTCAATGGGTCAACTGCAACATTAGCATTATCTGGATGGTAACTCAAGTCAAAATCATAATCTTTCAGAAACTCGAACTATCTCCTCTGCCTCTTATTCAACTCCTTCTGATCAAATAAATATTTCAAAATCTTGTGATCACTAAACACCTCAAATCTGAAGCCAAACATGTAGTGCCTCCAAATCTTCAACACGGATACCACTGCTGTCAACTCAAGATCATGCGTAGGATAATTCCTCTCATGAACTCTCAACTTTCTAGAAGTGTATGCTATCACTTGACCATTCTGCAACAACACAACTCCTAGACCCATCTTCGAAGCATAACAATATATAACAAAGGACTCACTTGGATTCGGAAAAATCAAAACTAGAGCAGACGTCAACTTCTTCTAGAGTTTTTGAAAACTCTCTTCACACTAAACATTCCACACATAGGCTTGACCCTTTCAAGTCAATTGAGTCAAAGGCAATGCCGGCTTTAAAAAACCTTTGATAAACCTTCTATAATAACCAGGCAAATCAAGAAAACCTCTTATCTCTGTAACAGACTTCAGAGTCTCCCACTGCAACACATCATTTATCTTTGATGGATAAAACATTATACCACCACTAGAAATCACATGACTAAGGAAAGTCATTTCCTTCAACCAAAACTCGCACTTAGACAATTTAGCATATAACTTCTTCTCTTGCAAAATCTCCAATACCAAACTCAAATGATATGTATGTTCTCCATCTTCCTTTGAATAAATCAGGATATCATCGACAAACATAACCACAAACTTGTCTAAATACTGATGAAAGATCATGTTCATATACTCTATGAATGCACCGGGAGCATTAGACATACCAAATGGCATCACTGAATACTCGTAATGACCATATCTCGTCTTGAAAGCAGTCTTTAGAATATTTGCAGGCTTCACACAAATCTGATAATAACCGGATCTCAAATCAATCTTGCTGAAAATACAAGCACCTACTAACTGGTCCATCAAGTCATCAATCTTCAGAAGTGGGTACTTTTTCTTAATAATTACTTTGTTCAGTTATCGGTAGTCGACACATAACCTCATACTACCATCTTTCTTTCTGACTAACAACACTGGTGCGCCTCACGTCGAAACACTAGGACAAATAAACTTCTTCTCAAGTAACTCCTTCAATTGCTTCTTCAGCTCGCCCAACTCTGAAGCAAACATTTGGTAAGGAGTCATTGACACCGGACTCGTACCTGGTACCGAATCTATAGAAAACTCAACATCGCGCTCTGACGCAAAATCACTAATGTCTTTAGGAAACACTTCTGAAAAATCACAAACAACCGGCATATCACAAACTACTCCATTTTCTTTGGCTTCTAACGAGGCTAACATCACCAACACTTGCTTAACCTATACAAAAATATCTTCATCTTCAACAAACTTCGAGAACATCACTGACTCACCAAACAACTTGCACTCTTGCAAACAGTGACACAACGAACAACCTCTCCACACCTGAAACATCTCAGAGAAGCAGAAGCTTCTCCCCAACTTGTTTCAATCTCGCTCCTATAGGCAAGCGGTTAAAGAAATTAACGAGTATGATAGTGTTGCACACACGTGTCACATACTAGGGAACAACAACATGAAAAAAAACTGGTCAGACGGACCGACCTACTCTGATACCACTATGTAACACCCTAAACCTCAATACTTATATATTAACCTTTACACAACAATCTAAGGTGTCACCAACGACAAAAACCTTTAACAAAACAAACATTTAACAAATAAGCATCGGAAATATCAACGTCATACAACACATGTCATCGCACACTCACCTTCACTTAGGGTATCATTGGGGCGGTATCGAACATATTTCAATTAAATAAAACAACATAACTTAGACATTTGGCCTCAACATCAAAATGACATAAACCGATATCAAAATATGGAGTTATCAAGATCAACTTTCAACAACTTCAACATAAACCAAAATAAACAATTAAACTCAAACAAAACATAATAAACAAACAAACGTTCTCAATCCCAATGTTACAGGACCAGAGCAAGACTTTTAAAATAACGATGAAACTAAACGAAGTAACTATAGGAGCTAACTTCCCCTTACAACAATAAACTCTACTTCTGGATTCAGTTGAATCAAGAAATGGTAGATTATGAAAATCGTAAGAATCAAATAATTATTTTCACAAACGGCGTCAATGTTCTGCTTCGGAACTAGATGATAATCAGATAGACTAAATTTACGGTATGTCATGGTGGTTCAAGATTTCTGATGCGGTGGAGAGGGATTGACCTGCAATGCTCGTTAATAGGCAAAAAAAGTGGAATTTTTATAGAGAAGATTTTTTGAATACCTTCATTAAAATAGCATAATTTCTTCTTTGAATACGACAAATAGTTAACAACTAAATATTTTGTTAAGTGGTATAAAATGCGGTCAATCGTCAGATTAATTTGAATGGTAAGAAAATTTTTTGTAAGAGAGTTCACCTGTTTAGTAGTAGAATGAAATCCACATCTTTAGCGCATGGTCTTTTACGATTCACCGATACTGGACTTCTATGTTTTTGGACCTTGCGACTGGTTATAACAAATTTTTATTAAGTTAACATGAACTATTTAAGTTATTAACATATCACTTAACAGGTTTTCATGATAAATCAATGTAACAGCGCGTTACAGTTGGATTATCAAAACCTTCATCCAAATCTTGAACAATTTGACTTAAAACTAATTTGTTTTTGTCAAAGTGAGTATAGTAATTTATTTTGACAGAAGGAGTGTAATAAATACAGATCCTAAAAACTTAATAGTATAGTAATTGCAATGGTGTCTGCAATAATAAATGAAGTCAAAGGAGAGTGAGTACTACTAATGATGAAGCCTGATCTTGTGGGCAACTACACAAATAATTAATCAACCAGCTACTATTTTGGACTTGTCAGATATCTTCTGGTATCACACCACTTTTATTGCATATTGTACTATACTTGCAAATTTTTCTTCCCCCTTTATTACTTGTTGTTTACTTTTACTCCTCTCTATGAACCAACCTTGCTTCCACTAATGCATACATATAAATAAAATGGGACCCTTGTGTAAATTTCCAAATGCATATTGCTAATAAAGAATCCTAGGAGGAGGGATGAGCTAAGGTAATTACAAATTGCAAAGGACAAAGTTAGGGTACAAAAACATTGCCAATTCACCTTGTTATGTTCTATGCATATATAGTGATCTATCTTTCAATCTACTATCACGAAATTGTTCAGTTCTATTACACTTTTGTACCATTGTTTTTGTGTATAGTCTTGTTGGTTATGAGGGTAGTTTGAAAAATGTAGACGAGAGAAACCAACTAAGATGCATTGGACCACTCACGTGACACAAAAACATGACCATTCTAGATGGAACCTACAATTAGAAAGGTTACAAAACAGAAAATGAGTCGGTAGTGTGACATTAAATATACATATTTAATTGAGCAGTGGCAGTAGGTGAAAGCAAGTAGAGAGAAGACATGGATGGAGCCTAGACCAAAATGCACGACCCTACTACACTGTTCTCTATATAATTGGTAAAAGTTTTTTGTCGTTTTCGAAACCGATTAATCTCTCCTATCATGTCTTTCCATTTTCAACTTTCACGTTTCACTTGTGTGTTTCTGTCTACACAAATATAATTTGAATCTCAAAAGCCACATCAACGGGCTTGTTTTGCGCTTCAATTCAAGATTTTGGATTTACGTTGCCTCTATTACAAAACATTATACTAGTACTATGCTTGTTCTTGTGTTGTTGTCTCCATTGTGGAGACTGTATAGATTCTTTGGTCGAGTTTTTCGTGTTCCAATCTTACATTTCTCAATCATGGAGAGTAACAATAACATAGGAGTAACATTTAATGAACATAAAAGAGGACAGTGTATTAATGTTACAACCTTGTCACATTTCCATCATATAACTATTGTAACATATTAATAGGATGAACTTTTGACATAATAAATCTTAACCACTGCATTTGTTTGTTATCAAAACAGTGATTACTTTTTAACTTTAACATGATGTTAAATCCATTCACCTGTTATCATAAAACATGCCTAACTTCCTTCAATCGTGTGCTTATGACAATGTGGTGTACAGACAGAACCTCGCAAAAAAACAGCTGCATTACTGTGGTAGCAGGCAAGATTTGGCGGGCATTAGTTTTAGACATAAGATAAAGATGAATATCCTGCAACAAACCCCATATGTTAGATTTATATATTGATAGTTTAAGCGACTGTGAAACACTTAAATAGAAAATATAAGATGTTCTAGAAAATTTGAAAGAGTATCTCTTGTTATTCTGTTATAATCTTTTATAACAATTGTTAAAGAATAGGAAATTGAAGAGTTGCTCTTTGTCTCAAAATAAATTTGTTTGATCGAAGTGGATAAACAAATTTTTTTGTATAGATATTCTCGCTCATGTGAATTTGCTAACATTCTCTTGTGTGTACATTAATTTTGCTTAAGGTATTAATGTGGAAAGTGAAGATGCAAAAAAATATTAACTCGATAAGGGTGTGTAGAAGCATTAAAGGGTGAGGTATTGATGTTTGCACGCCCTACACAAACGGAGAAGATCAAGATGACTGATAAGGTCAGAAGTGTCATTACCTTTTGCCTTAGAGATACAGTTTTAAGGGAAGTAACTAGGGGAAAATTTGTGGTTCTGATGTGGATGAATTTTGAATCATTGTATATGATCAAGTCTTTAACTTATTAGTTGTGTTTGAAACAATAATTTTACTCATTTTGAATGGTAGAAAAAATTAATTGTGGATTGACAAAAGTTCACAAGATCGTTGATATATTAAAAAATATTGAGATGAAGATTGAGGAGGAGGATAAAACTCTACTATGGTTAATCTCATCATCCAGATCATTTAAGTCCTTCAAGAATGCTCTTTTTTATGGTAAGGACTGTACTATTACCTTGGATGAAGTCCAGGAGGATGCAAGGTCCAAAGAGTTTTCAACGATGAAAGAATTAAATATTAACGATAATGGTAAAGGCTCAAGTGTCTAGAGTAGGGAGTGAAAGTAGAGGAAAGTCCAAATCTAGAGGTTTTCATAAGTGAAGGTTAAAATTATTTATTTGTTTGAAAACTAGTCACTTACAAGAAGAATTCTCCCTATAGAGGATCATGTAACATTTGTTCAGATTGCAGTTGTCTTATATAAGGATATATGGTTATAAAGGTGTTGGTGCGCTAGTGTGACGAGTTTGGAGACTGAAAATATTTAGGTCATGGACATATAATGCTATTATCACATGTGCTCAAGAAAATAATACTTTGGAAATTTGGTGCTAAAAGAAGGTGGAGTTGTTCAACTTGGTGACAATAAAGCTTGCAAGGTTCATAGTGTTGGTATGATTAGACTAAAAATGTTTGATAACTATGAGTCCCTTCTACGCAGTGTACAATATGTTCTTGAGCTTGAGCAACAAAAATTTCCATAAGCATGTTTGGTGATATATACTATTGCACTAGAGTTGAACACGAGGTGTTCAAAATTTGCAAGGTGCATGGATCATGACTAAAAGGTCTAAAATACATGGGTAATATATTTTAGATGGTTCGACTATTATTGATCCTGCATCATTATCAAGTGAAGACTTTTATGACAAGAACAAATTGTGGGATTTGAGATCAGGGCATGTTAGTGAAAGATGAATTGACAAGGACTTGGAGGTTTTTTATAAAAAATTTAATGAAATTTGCATGAAACAATGTATAAAGAGGCATAGAGTCGTTGTTAACATGTTTTTTGGAGTTGGATTGCCAAGGAGTTTCTGGGGTAAGCTTGGTGGTAAAGTAACTTACCTGATCGACAAATGTTCATTCACATTAATAGATTTCGAGATGCCTATGAAGGCTTGGAATAGAAAACTGATAGACTACTCTAATTTGAAGGTCTTTAGAACTTTTATGTTTGCGCATATCAATATAAATCAGGTTGTTACTAAGGATGTGAATTATGTCTTCATTGGTTATCCAAAAGGTGATAAGGGTCACAAATTGTGGGATGTAAAACTTGGAGGATCAAAGTTCATAATAAACAAGTATATTACTTTTAGTGAGACACGTAAAGAAAGAAAGAGTATGTAGAAACGAAAGGATCATAAGCTATAATTGTGAAGACTCCATTTTAGGTGAAATTTCTTGTTATGGAGACTATGGATGATAAGGAAATCGAGACTCTTGATATTAGTTCTAGTGAATAAAAATTTATAGTGGCTCCTGATTTTGATTTGACTTGTGATAGGGTAGGGAGCGAAATTGTCTCATCTCGTGGATATGATTGTGATGATCTTGTTTGTTATTGTTTGAATGTGGCTGAAGGGTTGCAAGACTCAAAATCAATGATCTTCAAGGAGGCATTAGAAAGCAAAAGGAGTCAAAAATAGTTGAAGGCGGTGAATGGTAAAAGGAGTTCACTAAAAAAGAATCATAATTGTGGGTTTCCTAGACTACCTCAACATAATAGGATGGTTGAATGCAAGTGCTTAGATCAAGGTTCGAGTATTGTTTGAACTTGGTCAAATTCGTTGAATAATGATTCAAGATTTTAGGGAGAGCAACAAGGTGATTGATGGTTAGATCAGAATCATCATTGGTTTTAAATTCAATGTGGAGAACTATGGAGATTGGCTTAAAACCAATTTGGAATTTCACAAAAATGCATTGTGTTTGACATAAATGCAGTGTATTCTAAAACACAATGTGCCTTAGAGGAATACATTATGTTCTTGTGTTTTTTTATAAACACCCAACATCTCTCCTGGCACCTATAAATTTCGTTTTTCAACCTGTTTATGAGCAAGAAGGAATAAGTGTTACAATCCTAATGAGAAAAACTTAGAGAGAGAGAGGGGGTATCGATTCTTGGAATTGAAGGCTAAGAACTGGAAGATCTTTGAAGGTATCAAAAAGGATTGGAAAAAAAATTAAATACATTTGGTTTATGTGATTCAAATATTCACAATTTGAAATATTAAAAGACACTTTGATAAAAAGTAAGAAATACTATTGAGAATTTTAAAGACTATTTTCTTATTACTATATTGTAATCTCTTGTAATATCTTTTTAAATATAGTTAATGAATTTTAAGATAGTGAGAGATGTTTGAATAAATTGTGTGTTTAAAAGGCACTACAGAGACTGTATTATATATATATAGAGAGAGATTACAACAAATTACATGCTATAATCGATGTGGGACTATTTTATATACAAATATTCTTAACACCCCCCTCAAGCAGAATCCTATATGTCATATGATCTGAGCTTGTTACAAATGTAATCTACTCGAGAACCCCTAAGAGACTTCGTAAACATATTAGTTAATTGATCTTTAGATTTTACATAATCTATGGTGACTTCTTCTAATACTACCTTGTCCCTTACATAATGACATTCTATTTCTATGTGCTTGGTATGTTCTTGGAAAATCGGATTAGATGCAATGTGGAGTTTTGCTTGATCATCGCATATGAGTTTTGTGTTCTGAAGATCTCATATCCTAAGTTCTGAGAGTAAATTTTCCATCCATGCAAGCTCACTTGAGGCTGCTTTCATAGCATGGTATTCAGCTTCAACATTAGATAGTGAAATTGTATTTTGTTTCTTGCTTCCCCATGATATCATATTACCTCCAATTAGAATACAATAGCCAGATGTGGATCTCGTATCCAACGGTGATCCAGCCCAATTTGCGTCTGAATAAAAAATATATTAGCATCACCTTTATATTCATATAATAATCCTCTACATAGTGCATTTTTTTATATATCTAAGAATTCAAATGACTGCATCTCAATGACTATCACAATGAGCGTTCAGAAATTGGCTCACAATGCTCACCGCAAATGTAATATTTGGTTTGGTGACTGTAAGATAGTTGATTCTTCCCACAAGTCTTTGATATCTTCCCTTGTATTTCAATGGCTCCCCCTGACCCAAAAGAAGCTCTAAGTTTGGATCCATATGAGTATCAATAGGATGACAATCAAGCATACAAATTTTACTGAGAATGTCTAAGGTATACTTGTGATGGTTGATTGCAATTCCAGATGAGGAAATGGCAACTTCAATACCTAAGAAGTATCTGAGTGAACCCAAATCTTTTTTCTGGAATTTTTTGAAAATATGAGTTTTGAGTTGTTGGATACCCTCATTATTGTCTCTAGTGATAACAATGTCATCAACATAGACCACAAGAAAGATGCGTTCACTGGTGAAGGAATGAAGGAAGAAAACAGAGTGATATGCTTCACATCTAGTCATACTGAATTGTATCAAGGCAAAGCTGAAGCGACCAAATCAAGCATGTGGGGACTGTTTCAGCCCATAAAGAGAACGACGAAGCCGAAAAACAAGTTTAGAATTTCCAAGAACAGTAAAACTTAGAGGTTGATCCATATAAACTTCCTTCTCTAATTCTCCATGTAAAAAGGCATTTTTAATGTCCAACTGATGAAGCGGCCAATGATGAATAACAACCAATTCAAGAAAGATACAAACTGAACTAATCTTTGTCACCGAAGAAAAAATGTTAATGTAATCAAGACCAAATATTTATGTATATCATTTGGCTACCAAGCAGGTTTTGAAACGATCGATCTGACCCTCTAGTCCAACCTTCACTGTATAAAACCATTGACATCCCATTGTAGTTTCTCTGGAGGTAAAGTAATAATGTCCCAAGTGTTATTTGAATGAAATGCAGACATTTCTTCCATCATCGTCTGACGTAAATTGGGATTAGTCATAGCTTCATTTATAGACTTAGGAATAAACATAGAATCCAAAGTAGACACAAAAGAGACATAGGAAGTAGAGAGACGGTCAAAATTTAAAACACATACATATTTAGGATTAGGATGATGAGATCAAATACCTTTTCGTAGTGCTATTGGAAGGTCAAGTACATGTGAGGTAACTGGAGGAGCAGTTGGAGCAGGAGATAATGTTGGTGGATCAACATCATCTCTAATCTTTGATGCACAATGTATTTGTTGCTGGTAGACCTGTAATGGAGGTGTAATGGGTGTGGGAATGATGTAAGGGATATCTCTAACATATTAAGTACAATTTTTATCTGGTGACACAAAGCCAGAGAAGAACGGGGAACTTTCAAAGACTGTAACATAGGAGGAAACAATGTATCGTTGAAGTTGGGGACAAAAGAAACGATATCCTTTTTTGTATACTTGAGTAGCCTAGAAAAATACATTTGAGAGATTTGGCAGAAAGTTTGTCTTTACCTGGACTGAGGTCATGAACAAAGCATGTGCAACCAAAGACGCAGAGATGAATGAGGTAAAGATCATATTGCGGATTCAAGATAGAGTATAGAATCTGATCTTGAAGTACTGATGAAGGCATTTGGTTGATAAGGTGACAGGCTATTGTTCGCGAATATTATGAGTCTATCGGATTAACTAACTGCAAGTGTACAGTTTATCGTGTAGTTTTAAAAGATATCGACCCCACGGAGATCAATAGCCAAATCGATCGTTTCTAATTGTTACGGTGTTTATCTAAGGCAATTAAATTAAGAATAGAAAAAGATGAAATAATAAAATTTAATGAATGTGGATAAATAATACTAGAACGTGGGTCACATCAATTAACAGTACTCTTGATTGTTTCTAAATAGGATTACTGTAAGGAGCAATATTTTCTACCTTGAAAAGAATTCAATTAAACAGAAACTTTCGCTTCCACGTATTCAGAACTGGATTTTACTCCTTAATTTATACCGTCCATTGTCATATATAACTGGCGCTTATCGCGTTAAAGTAGTAAAACCTATTTTAAGGAATTAGACTCTTTACTCATTTGAAAAGTGATTTTGATTGGTAAGTTTAAATAAAAAGGAATTAGACTCTTTACCAATTTTAATCTTTAGTGTCAAACGACTTTCGATCTTACCTGACGTTATCACTATCCCACGTTCATAGTAACAAATCAGATTAAGTTCGGAAAATTTGCGTTAAAACCAAAATAGCCCACAGTTGTAATCCTAAAGAAATAACGGACAGAGTGTCATCAAATGACAGTCTTCATATTCTAGTACAGACAAATTAGCTAGACATAATTACGGTAAACAAATAGGCATCTGGTTTGGACTTAGAATTAAACACAACGACTGATTTAAATAAAACAGTTTTTAAAAGCAAAAGAGAGGGAATTAAATTAGGGAAAATAAAATGCGGGAAATAAAATGCGAGGAAAGTAAAGCAAGGAAACTAAATTGATAAGGCAATTAAAATGTAAATAAAGCTGAATAAAATAAGAACCTGCTGCAATCGGAGACTTGAATTTGGTACAATGCAAGCAGACGAAAATAAACTTCGACGGAATGTAAATGCGGGAAGATAAATAACCTCAAAATAAAGGTGCTACAAGCTTGATACACAAACAAAATGCGATAACCCTTTAATGTAAGGAGTTAAAGCTTCTAATGATACTAAGCTTTATGGCTTATGTTTGTGCTAAGCTTGGACGATTCAAAAAGCCAAATAAAATCACTATTTATAACATTTTAAAACCCTAAAATGTTATATGAAACTTTCTTAATTCGTGGGAGGAAATATAGGAAAACATGGGTTTAGTGGAAGACCAAGCAAGGCCCATTTTCAACTGCAGCATAAAACAAAGGATGGCGAATGTCACCCCTGCATGGAGAACGCCATCTTCACAACGTGGGCGTGACTGAGTCTTTCAACCGTTGAAGTGTGGGACACGTCATCCTTCTGGTGGCTACCCTCATGGCAAATGCCATGCATGTCGTCTTAAGTTCAAATTTCCATTTTTTCTTCGTTTTGCATCTGAATTGCTTCATTTCTTCGCACATAGCTCATATATGGTCAAATACCTGAAATGCAAACAAAGTACCCACATAACACTGGAAATAGAGGTAAAACGATAATAAAACATGTAAAAAAACGAGTCAAAATAATGGTATAATTTGGTGTTATCAGCTGTGAGGAGAGCATCACCCAAAAAACAAGAAGGCATATTGTGGTGAAGTAAAAAAGTATGTGTGGTTTCAACTAAATGATGATTCTTTCTTTCAGTGATACTGTTTTGTTATGGTGTATGAGCACATGATGATTGGTGAATAATTCCTTGTGATGTTAAAAAAGATTGAAATTGGGATGACATATCATCATGAGCATTATTAGTGCGTAAAATTTGAATGGAAGTGTTAAACTGGTTCTTAATTTCAGGATAAAACTCTTTGAATATATGGAAAACATCTGAACGATATTTCATTAGAAATAACCAAGTACATCGTGAGAAATCATCAATGAAAGTTACAAAGTAATAATATCCTAAAGTTGACATGACACGACTAGGACCCCAAATATCAGAATAAACTAAAGCAAAAAGTGATGCAACACTTTTATTTACTCGATGATAATAAGTCCTACGAGTATGTTTTCCTAATTGACACGACTGACACTCAAATGATGAAAGCTTAGAAAACTAGGAGTTAAAAGACGCATTTTATTAAGGCTTGGGTGACCCAGACGTTGATGAGAATCAATAGAAACACATGCCACTAGTGGAGATATATTATATAAACCTATGAACTCACTAACTGCTCTAATTGTTCGTCATGTACGTCGATCCTGGACATAAACATAATTATCATTAAAAATGATTGAACAATCAAGAGTGCGAATGAGTTTGTTAATAAATATTAGATTAAAAGGAAAACTAGGAATGTAAAGGACGATTTAAAGACAAGTTTGGAAATGGGTGTGTCTGACCAAGGCCTTGAACTTTGATTTTAGAGTCATCTGCCATAATGACAAAAGGAAAAGAATCAGAATAAGACAAGTGAGACAAAAGAGATTTATTACCATTCATATGATCAGAGGCACCAGAGTCAGGGACCCACTGACCAATAGAGAATGTAGAGACAAAGGCTACAGGATTACCAATCTGAGCAACAGCGGCAGATGATGAGGGTCGATGGGTTGTTTTGTATTGAAGGAATCATTGTAATCAGTGGCGGGAATAATAATGTCTTTGGTGATAGTCGGTTGAGTAATAGCAACAACCTGTGGTTGTCATTGTTGTTCTCTTGCCTTTGTAAGACATTCATCTTCAATGTGACCGTAATAATTGCAATAGTTACAACGAACACCATGACATTGACCACCATGTCCTCTGGTTCGTCAACCACTACCCTGGTAATGGAAAGCAAGAGCAGATGATTCAGTGGGAGATAGAGTAGAGACAGGTCCAAAAGCATGAGGTGTAGCCAAGCACAACAGTTGTTCACTAACTGCTTCATAGTTAGGAATAGTGGATCCTGATAAAATCTGGTTACGAATAAAATCAAGTTCTGGTGGTAGTCTGACAAGTGCCATAATCATGAAATACTTACTGCGTTGTTCGGCATGAGTTGTTGCATGTTTTGTAAAAGGCATTAGGGTTGTGAAATTTGCCTTCAATGCATCAAGCATACTCAAATCGCTTGGAACGAAAAACTGAATACAAATCTGGAAAGAGGTTAGTACGACGACGTCAATGATGGAAACTGCAACGGGAAGGGTTGTCGTACGCGGTGTCACACGTTGTTGGAGCAGTGAAGCGTGAGATCCATGTGCTGAAAGAGAAGTGGCGTGTGGGAAGGTGGGCAGCGAGATTTTGGGGACTCGCCGATCTAGAATAGGAGATTCTGATAGTATAAGTATCTCGCCGGAAGGACGTCAAGAGCGGCGGCAATGCCAATTGTGGTCGGAAAAACGATGGTATGGTGGTGATTGGAATGAGTCAACCCAAAAAATTTCTCATCGAAAGACAGTGGATCGACCAGTTAAAGCATGGCGAATAGTTGAATCTCAACAAATTTTAAATACCATCTTGAAGTACAAGAAAGTGAGAAACATTTGAATAAATAGTATGTTTAAAAGACACTACGAAGATTTGTATTATATATAAAAAAGTTACAGGTAATTATATGTTATAGTCGATGTGAAACTATTTTATATTCAAATATTCTTAATAATAGTAAATTGATGAACGATAAACAAATTTTGTGTCCTCACTTTATCTTATTCTTCTTACTTAAGTGAATTTGCTAATATTCTCTTGTTTATACATTAATTAATTTTGCTTGAAATCTTTTATTTTGATTATTATTATTCTTTATCCCCACATATCAACATTAGTGTGATTATTATCCTTTCAATTTTACATCAATAAGTCCATTCATATGTTATCTCAAGCATTGTGACTACTACTATTTACTAAACTTAAATAAATGAATTCAAATAGTTTAGTTTCATAGTTACACATTCACATTTTCTCAAATTATTATGGATATGGATAACACAATGTTAGCATTGTGTCCAATGTGTGTTTTCAAGACAATGTGACAACTGAACTCACAAGCCATAACAAACTAATGCTATTTTGTTGCATGTGTCACGTGTATACCTCTCACCTATCACTCTGAGTCAATTTAGATATAAATTTTGAGACCGTGATTCTTTCTTTTTCACCCTTAGTTAATTTATCTACTTAAAAAATTGTGCTTCTAGACGACATAAAGACATACTTAATAAAGTCTCATTTCATTTCATTTTCATGCCAATGAATGACTCTACTACTAGTAGTCACTACTTATGAGATCCTGAGCCTCTAGGCACTGATCACTGATCACAGCTCATTCTGAGCCAATCCACTCAGTTTTCATCAGTCACATTACCCAACCCATTTGTGTGTTATTGTTGTGTGTCCCTTTCACTCTACCTGTCATGGATCCTCTAAGAAACCAATACTATCCCTTGATGTTAACATTGCTCCCCTCTGCAGCCTCAGAATAACAACAGCCATGATACAATAATTAAAAGCAGTACTAGATGTAGATAACGACTTCATAAGAAGAAAAAACACCCCATTTCCCTACAACCAATCCAACTGTACAAAACCCTTTTGAAAAATCCAAACATTAATTAACCTTAAAGTTAGAACCCCCATCCCCAAATAAAAACATAGAAAATAAATGCATATTAAGTAGAAAACACCCCGAACTAAACCAATGCGTGACTTTAAATGCTTAAGAGATCGGGCGGTGGAGATTGCGGAGGATGTTGATCATCTTTCGAGGCTGAAGTTGGAGATTCTAAAGCATTTGATGGTGACAAAGAGGATTCTGTAATTGTTGAGTCTCCTAGTTTAGACTCCGGTGACTTTGGAAGCTCTGTCAGAATTTGAACAACTTCGCGCATGGTTGGTCTTTCTACTGCTTGTTCTTCGACACACAGAATGGCTACATAGAAAACATGCATGACCTCATGAAGTGGAACTGATGAAAGTCTAGGATCTAGGACTTTTAGAACTCCTTCTTTGTTGGAGTCTGTCATTTTTCTCACCCATTGCACAATGTCCACACCGTCGCCGAATTCTCCTACTGGTTTCCTTCCAGTTACAAGCTCTAAAAGAACAACACCAAAGCTGTATACATCGCTTTTCTCATCAACTTTCAATGTATATGCGTACTCTGCAATCAAATATCAAACTCATAAATACATCATACTATCAAACTCAATTATAGCAACCATGTTAATGTTAATAACAAACCATGTGCAAAACAAAGTATACGGAAAAGCAATAGACTAGACATTTAGCCAACCATCAATGGTGGGGGCTATGAAAAAAAAATCAAATAATGCAGTGCTACCTACCATTTATGTTTGATCAAATAGTCAAAATATAGAGTCTACACCTAAACCATTATGTTTGGTCGATTAGTCAAAATTATGAGCAGTGATTAAATGTACAATTATGATTTTGGAAAAAAATTCAATGATAATTTATCAATTAAGTTGAACTTGAACAATACCTGGAGCTATGTATCCATATGAACCAGCAATAGCCGACATGCATTCGGATGTTCCAGAATCTTGCAGGAACTTGGCCAGCCCAAAATCAGCAACATGGGCTTCATAATTAGAATCAAGAAGTATGTTGTTTGATTTTACATCTCGATGAACAATAAGTGGAGAACAATCATGGTGTAAATAGCAAAGTCCCTTTGCAGCCTCGACAGCAATTTTATACCTGGTATCCCAATACAAATGACCCCCTTTCTTTCCATGAAGAACTTCACCTAAACTTCCATTAGGCATGTACTCATAAACCAAAAGATTTGTCTCATGGCTTGAACAGAAACCCAATAGCCTAACAATGTGCCTATGTCGGATTCTCCCCAATGTCTGAATCTCAGCATTGAATCCATGATCATGAGACGAACCTCTGCTCATAACCGGAAGCCTTTTAACAGCAACAAGTTCCCCATTCGGCATCGTCCCTTTGTAAACAATGCCAGCACCTCCTTTTCCTATGATATTATCCTCCTTCAAGGAAACCAAAATATCATCAGCAGTGAACTCCAACCGTTGAAATGAGGTCAATTTCCACGCACGGGCCTCGCTAGCCTTCTTCAAAGACCGGGCCTTGAATATCGCTGCAATAGCAAATACAATGGAGCATGCAAGCAACCCAATAACAAGTAGCAGCTTCACAGTAGAAGAAATATGACCCTTATCATGATGAGTCTGATTAGCATCATTTACAACACCATCTTTACAAGCACCCAAATAAGGTCCACAAAGATCAGGGTTTCCCAAGAAAGACGTGTAGTTAAAGTAACTGAATTGACCGGTACCAGGAACCAAACCAGATAGATTGTTATACGAAAAATCAACAGAAGTTAAGCTTTGCATCGAAGCTATAGAACCAGGAATGCTACCAACTAAATGATTTCTCGAAATATTCAAGTAATTCAATATCCTCATACCAGTAATCTCATTTGGAATAACCCCCGCTAACTCGTTATGACTAAGATCAACGAAGGTTAAAAGCTTGCATTGACTAATCTCAGGGGCAATTGGACCAGAAAACTTGTTATGACTAAAATCAATCTTTGAAAGCTGTTGCAACCTTCCAATCTGTGATGGAATCTTACCAGAAAACATGTTGCCATCAAGAAGAAGCTTCTGCATGCTAGAAAAATCACCAATAGAAGGCGGCAATGGTCCCGAAAGTTGATTGTTTGAGAGAGTAATCTGACCAAGGTTAACAGATACAGAATGAGTCTCAGGAAAATTTCCAGATAGATAATTATCTTGAAGCTCAACCTGAGTTAGTTTCGGAAGTCCAAAAAGACCTTTAGGAATTGAACCATTCAGAAAATTATCACCCATTCGAATCCTATTCAAAGATTCACAACTTCCAAGAGATTCAGGAATTGGACCAAACAGAAAATTCCCAAGAGTTATCAGTGTTTGAAGATGATTCCCAGAACACAAATAAGGTGGAAGTGTACCAGTTAACTTGTTTGAAGAAAGATCCAGAAGAGTTAATCTTCCATTTCTTCCCAAACTCATCGGAATGTTACCGGTGAAGTTATTCTCCCACAACTGAACAACCTCCAACGCCGGCATATCTCCCACAAACTCCGGAATAGCTCCGTGAAGTTTGTTTCTAAAAAGGTTAAGAAGCGTGAGATTCTTCAGTTCACCGAAACTCGTGGGAATCTCACCGGTTAACATGTTGTTAGACAAATCCATGGATTTCAAGCTTTTCAAATTTCCAAGCTCCCATGTAAGAGAACCTGAAAGTCCATTTACTTGAAGAAACAGTGTGTCTAGGTTTTGAAGTTTCCCCATCTCCGGCGGTAACTCGCCGGATAAACCGCAGTAAGCTGCGTCAAGACGGATAAGCTCAGTCAAGTTTCCAATCTCCGGAGGAATGCCACCGGTGTACGTGTTGAAATATCCGATGTAAAGCTCACGGAGACTGGTTAAGTTTCCGATCTCCGGCGGGATAGTTCCGGCAAGTTCGTTACCGGAAACAGCTAAATACTCCAAGTGTTGCCATAGTCCAAACTCCGGCGGGATCTGACCGGTAAAGTAGTTACCACCGAGATGCAAATGACGGAGATTCGGCAACTCGGTAACAGCAAGAGGAAGTGTTCCTGTCATGTTGTTGTTGTACAGGTCAAGAATCTCGAGGCTCTTGAGCTGAGAAAGCTCGGTCGGAAAAGTTCCGTTGAAGACATTGTTGGAGAGGTTAAGTAGCCGGAGACCAGATACGGCGGAGAGCGACGGAGGGATGGGACCGGAGAATTTGTTATCAGCTAAGGAAAGGTTAGAGAGAAACGGAAGATGAGCGAGATTATCGGAGAGTGTGCCGGAGAGGTTAAGTCCGGTGAGGTTAAGAGCGGTAACGTGGCGGCGTGCGTCGCACGTGACACCTAACCAGATACAGTGTGTGGTTGAGATGTTCCATGAAGAGAGAACGGGAGGGGTAGAATCGGTAATTGTTTCACGGAGGGAAAGAAGTGCGCGGTATTCTGAGATTGGAGATGGAAGAACATTCTGAAAACGGAAATGGAAGAGAGAGAAAAAGAGAAGAAAGAAACGCATTTTTGGATGAAGAAAGAAAGAATGAAACTAAGTACTACTATATGAAAGAAAAGAACACACAATGAGTGTGTTTGTGTTGGTTGAGGTTAGGAAGGAAGAGAAGAAGAACCAACCACTGAGGTTGAGATTGAGGATTGAAACTTTAGTTAGAATTAAGAAAGTGTGTTTTTCTACTTATTTCTTTTTCTTTTTTATATAACTTTATGGTTGAATATTTAGGACAATGTCTCCTTAGAATAGAGGGAATTTTTATGAATATGATTTGAACTTTTTGGTCTTTATTAGTTGGAAAAGAAGTAGGGGGAGAAAATGGAAAAGAAAAGAAAAAGAAGAATTGGACCAATCATTTGAATGGACTCGTTGTCGTTTTGATTTTTGAGGGATGAGTTGGTGAATAATTCGTTTACCCATTACCAAATCTGTTTTTATTTATTTATTTGTTGGTAATAGATAATTGAACCTACATGATAGTGGAACTTTACTATTTTTTGTTTGTGTGTTTAATGTACGTTTGTTTTATGGGAAACCATTTTGATGTAATTTCATGTTGCTTAGACATTAGTTTAATAAAGTTAGTGGAAAGAATGGGTTTTACTTTTTAAAATGTCTAATGTCATTAAGTAGAGATTTTGATCTCTAAAGCGTACTAGAGATGTAACGTATCCCAAGTGAATTTTTATCTTAATATATCATTTTATAGCATTATTAATATATACACTTAAGTATCTATCGAGTTTTATTAGATACCATGATTTAGATAAGTCCATATATATATATATATATATATATATATATATATATATATATATATATATATATATATATATATATATATATATATATGAGATTAATTACTATACACTGTCAGTTTAAAAAAATTTACACCGTCGGTTCATCACCATCACCCGTTTGTATTACTTTATAGATTTTTAAAATAAAAGTCAAACTTTTTTTAATATCCAACGTCTATAATTAAGTGATGGTGTAAAACCGTTTTACACCGACAGTGTATTTCAATTAATCTCTCTATATATATATATGATTGTAAGATTTATTTAAATAGAAGTTTTCTTAATTAGTTATTTAATTACAAAATATTTTATTTATGTTAAAAAAGTTATACTAATGAACTAATTGTATTATTATTATTATTATTATTATTATTATTATTATTATTATTATTATTATTATTATTATTATTATTATTATTATGGTAATATCAAATTCCTCTGACCATGTTATTATTATTATTATTGTATGTGTGGGTAATTGAACATGAAGTTCTAACCCTAGTCTCTTAAAAGGTATACTAAATTGATAGAGTTAGTAAAGTTAAAAGAGAGATTACTAACTTTTAATCTAATCCTAAAGCTTCAATTAGTGATGAGTGGCAATGCTAGTAGATAACTTTAAGTACTATAGGCATTAAGGTAATTCAATATATATATATATATATATATATATATATATATATATATATATATATATATATATATATATATATATATATATATATATATATGTGTGTGTTCTTTTTTTTTTCACATGTCGGTTTGGTTTAGTTTTGAAAGATTCTGATGTCTAGATCGATAAAAAATATATGGATTAATTTGGATTGAATTTGTACTTTTTGTGATAAAACTAAAATTGAACCAAATCGAAAAAATAACGGGTTTATTTGAATTATTTGGGGAGTTTTTCGCTAGGGAGCATTGAACATTGTGAGACTTCTTTTTGGAGTAACACTTTTGTGAGAGACACACCGCATATTCACCCAAAACCTTAAGGTGATAGGTGGGTGGGTTCTCTCACTTATAAATGTTCAAATCTCCACATTTCTAAATGTGGGATTATTATCCACACTACTCACACTTGATACATTCTCAACATGGATGAGATTGTTCGAATACATTAAAAACAAATGTCAAAAAATATTTTTAAAAAATACTTAAATAGTCTTTTAGTCCACGTAAATTTGTGCGTTTTTGTCCCTGTATCTTCTTTTTTTTGGATAAAATCCTTAAATGTTGAATTTCATTTGATTGTAGTCCCTAAAATTAAAATTCGCAAGTTTCCTGCGGATTTTAACTTTATGACTAAAACCAAAAGGATTTTAACATTAAGAGATTATTTTAACAAAAAAAATACAGGGACGAAAATAAAAAACACTTCAATTTACAGGGATCAAAAGACTATTTAACCCTTTAAAAATATCTAATTTGCATCCACTAAATTTACATAATAATATAAAATTCCTAATTTTCTTCGTTTCTCCATATATGTTGTGAATGTCACAAATGGCATTTCATTTTTATTTCTTGAAGTTGAATATCTTATATTAGTTTCCATGATAATGATAATATAAATTATATGGTTGGTTCGTGTAGGCGGGTTCGCGGATAGAGTTTTGAAAATCTGATGTCCGATCCAATTAACATCGGATTTTGTTGGCTTGGTTCGCCTTTTGCTCGAACTAAAAAAGTGCTCGACCTAAACACCAAGGTTTAGTTTGGATTTCCGTTTGGTTTGGATTTGCCTGAACGAATGAACACCCCTTGTATATATGCCAAAAACTTAGTGAAATCATCATTCTTCCTATTCAATTTTCCCTTGTTCCAAATCAGAAAATAAGAGAATGAGAGAGAGAGAGAGAGAGAGAGAGAGAGAGAGAGAGAGAGAGAGAGAGGGCGAGTGAACAAGAAGAAAAGAATGGGGAGAATTGCTTGATCATCTTGGAAAACTCTTTCATGTTAAAACCTTGATAAACATTGAATAAGGGTCAAGATAGAAGCATTTGATCATCACGATCTATCATTATCTCATCTCACTTTTCTCCAATTCAAGTTTCTCTTGATAAAAGGTGGGGTTCTATTAAGTTTTGATTGGGATTTTAAAACCTTTGAGAGAAATGCATGAGGGGTTAGGATTAGAAGTTATGAATTCATGTTGTCTTGTGTGAAATGTGTTAAAAAAACATGTTTATAACTTTCATAATTTGTGTTTGATTTTCTATAGGTTTTCCTAATGTGTTTCTGGAATTTTCACTTAGTTAAACCATTATTACATTTGATGAGATTTGAAGGAACATTGAGAAACATGTGAGAAACTTAAGAGGGAGATTGATGAGTATCTCTCATAGCGTGTGATTGTTTGAATGATGCATGTCCTTGTTGATTCATTGCCTAGTCTTTTCTTATGTTGAAACATGTTTTCTTTGAGTTGGATTGAAATCCAAGTGACAAAAATCAAAGACTTGAGAATCCAAGTTATTGGGCACAGCTACGGTTTGTAGCATCTGTTATGGGTGGTCATAGTCGGCCATAACTTGTGTGTGAAAGGGGACCTAGGCACTTCTACGGGCCGTAGTACCAGCTACACATGGTCGGGGAAAACCCCTGGAAAATGTATGGGGAAAGGTCATGGGCTCTACTACAAACCATAGTAGCCACTACATGTGACCGTAGCCTACCTATTACCCATTTGTCCATTTTGAAAACCCTGGTTTGTGTAATTGATGTTTTACTCTTTTGCCTTGCTTGTGTGTAATGTTTTGTTGATTAGTAGATAAGAATTAGTATGCTTTTCATCAAATATTGAGTGGAATCACTAATTAAAATGAATCTTATTAATATTCTAAGTTCCTAGTCAACTAAAGAAAAAGGCAAAACATGAAGTGAGGAAAATCTTAGGTCGATAGAGGTCGCCTAGTGTTGAGTTATTTGGATATGTAGCCTTACTTTTAGTTGGTGTGTTTAGTGAATTATAGGTTTGGAAGGAACCCAAGCCTATGTATATGTGGGGAATATCAAGGCTCTTTATGGATACCTGAGAATTTGTTACCAATAATGGGAGAATAATCTACTTTTTAAGGTAGGTGGTATTATAAATATGACCATAATAGAAAGGCAAGTCGGAAGTATGTGACCCATGATCGGGCTCATATGAGGAGCGGTGGTCGGGGATATATGTTCCATATAGCAAAGGAAGTTTGTGACCTGTGACCAGGCTTATGTGAAAAGCGATGGTCGGGGAGAGACGTGCCCAAACTTGTATGAGAATTGTGGTCGGGGAGAGGTATCCCAGTTAGTCGTCATCTTTCGAGGTAGAAATGGGTTGTTTAAAACTCAATAATGATATTCGCACACCGACGAAATCAATTGGATCTTGATTTCCCGTGCTTCCATGAGCGTAAGATATGCAAAGTTGAGAAAATAAATTCTTTAGCATAATAGGGTATGAAAACACCTTGACCGGGAGAGCTTATGGTGTAGTTAGAACTCCACTGAGACAGTCGTATCTCACCTCATGTTTAATATTTCAGGTAGCCCGGGACAAGACAAAGGAAAATGCAAAATGGTATAAAGGATCTAAAGACGTCATCATCCATTTCTTGTGTTTCCGTTGTGTTTCTCTACTTAGTATTTTGTATCGATATCTATTTTGTATATGTATTATGTTAGGAACTTTGATTTTACATGTATGAGATGTCATTTAGACGTTTTGGATTGTAATTATTACCATGTTATAACGCTTTGAGTAATATGATCACAGATGCATATTATTCAAGGTGTTATATTTGGTATCAGAGCATGTCGATTCTCGACTCATCCATGAGACATCATTAGGAAATCTTTGCTTCCTCATATGTGTCTATTCCCTGAATGGTATATACCATCATGGTATGTAGAATTAGGTATGATAAACGTGAAATGTGTGTGTGTGTGTGTGTGTGTGCACGCGTATGTTGTATGTGTGTGTGTGTGTGTGACAAGCAGAATCATGGATGAGCGACCATGAGGATGCGCAAGACCGAGGGTGAATCGTGCCTAGAATGTGAGACTTTAATCCCGGGCTAATCTCGAACCTAACTAAGATTTTAATATTGGGTTAAACTTTAAACTTAACTTGGTTTTACCATGGGCTAAGCTTTAACCTAAAAAAGGGTTTGATCACACAATCCCCAAACCAAAGTTTTTTAGGGGTTTAGCTTCTAACGCAAACAATCCCTAATATGATACAATGTTCAACCAAGGTATAAACAAAAATTCCTTGGTGAACTTGCAAATCAACCCTTCCAAAATTACACTTTTCCTCACTCACAAAAGAACTTTCTCAAAAAAGCACTTCGACTAAATTTTTAGTGTGAAAAGTAAAAGAAAATTTTAGAGATAGAGAATTATGAAACACGGTTCTGGATGATTTGAAATGAGGGAAGGGATCTCTATTTATAGGCCAGAGGTTGGCTAAAAAAGGAAATAGTTTTTAATGCATTTTATAACTTGTGAATTGATTGACAACTTGTTACAATCAATTGGTAGGTTTATAAACAATTGATTATTAAGTTATAAATGGTAAGAAAATATACATAGTTATTACCCATCATTAAGATGTTGTCTTAATTGTTTATGGCACACCTTTGAACTCTCCCAATCAACTGGGATGGTGTCAATCGATTGGCTAAGACAAAAATTTGCCCAGAGCCTTTCAGACAGCTTCCAACTTATCTGCAATGACTTCAAGACTTTTTTGAAAAAAAGTTCTTGAGAAAAATTAGTTTGAATTTTTTTTTAGCGCGTGTGTTTGTCGGATTTATCCATGCACTTTTACGAGAATGCCCTCGTGCTTTGCAATGAATTGACTCAGACTAATTGAGATAGGGCTTTCTTGTACTTAAAGACTTTGCTCGATGCTTTATTTCTCGTAGACACTTGCTTGAGTTTATTTGAGATGAGGCTTGATTTAACTTCCATTTGGTTTCTATCATCGGATAATCAAGTCCAACAAACCCTAATCCTTTGGTTTGTATTTTTAACCGCTTAATCGCTTATGTTTGACTTGTCACTAAGGACTAGTTCTCATCATTAGACATTAGTTATCATCATCAAAAGTTTTTGTCTTTGTTAAAATAATATCACCTACAAAATAAGGTTCCACAAGCAATACATGCTATATTCTTAATGATCTTGAACAAAGAAAAAGTTTGATCCAAAGAGTGATGTAGGCATTTTTCTAGGATATTTCATTAACATCTAGGTGTATCAAATGTTTAACATGCATACAAAATCTATGATGGAATCCATCAATGTTACTGTTATTGACAAACAAACTGAAGGGATCCCCGACAAAGACGAAAACCATGGTCTCACTAGTCAAAATAATGAGCAGGATGTTTGAGACAATATGGAGAAAAAATTGCAGTATGCTGAGGAAGATGAAAATTTAAATGATGATGAGAATATTTCTTCTAAAAGTAAAAACACACATTCTTCAAAGATCAAGAAGAATCATCTTAACAAAAGTAGTATAGGAAATCTAGATGAATGAGTCACTACACAAATAAAATAACTAGACTATTATAAAGAGATGATATATAATATGTGATTTATTTCAAAAAAAAACGCAAGAATGTGAAAGAAGCCCGCAATGATGAATTCTAGGTCAATGTTATGCAGGAAGAGCTTGTTCAGTTTGAAAGAAATGAAGTATATGAACTCTTTTCTAGACCAAATTCTACAAATATCATTGGAAAATAATGGATTTACAAGAATAAGTTTTATGAGAATAGATATGTTACTAGAAATAAAGCTTATATTATGGTGCAAGTCTACACTCATATCGAAGGGATTGACTTCAATCAAACATTCGCTCATGTTTATATTCTCGACGCTATCAGACTATTACTTGGTTTGTCTTGTCTCCTTAGGTTTAAAATATATTATATGGATTTGAAAAGTGCCTTCCTTAATGGGTACTTGAATGAGTAAGTTTACATTGAGCATCCAAAGGTATTTATTTCTCCATGTCTTCCCAATCATGTATACAAACTAATCAATGCTCTTTATGGCCTTAAACAAACACTTGGGGTTTGGTATAGGAAATTCACATAATTTTCTACTATGCATGGTTATGTTCTGGGTGGAATTTACAAGACTCTGTTTTGAAGGATAATGGGAATATATTTACGGCTCAGATATATGTTAATACTACTGTGTTTGGAGGGATTTCAAGTAGTATGGTAGGTCATTTTGTCCAACAAATGCATGTTGATTTGAGATGAACATGGTTGGGAGCTTACCTATTATCTTGGCTTTCAAGTGAAATAAATGAAATTTGACATCTTTATTTCCTAAAGTAAAAATGCTAAGAAGATTGTGAAGAAATTTGGCTTGAAGAATGCATGAGACAAACACACACATGTTACCAATCATGTCAAGTTATCAAAAGATGAACAAGAAGTATATGTTGATCAAAGCCTTTACATGAGTATAATTGGAAGTCTATTATATCTCATTGTATGCTAACCTGGTGTTACTTTTTAAGTGAGAGTATGTGCTCATTATCAATCCAATTCGACGGTTAGTCATCTCACTCGGGTCAAGCATATCATTAAATACATAAGTGGAACATCTTACTATAGACTTTTGTACTCCTTTGATACAAACTCCTCAATGGTGGGACATTATGATGATGATTGGGTAGGTAATGCTGAAGATATAAACATCATATTTGGTGGATGTTTCTTTCTAGGGAACAATTTAATTTATTGGTTTAGTAAAAAGTTGAATTGTGCCTCCCTTTCAACTACGGGGGCAGAAATATATTATTGTTGGAAGTAGTTGCACTCAATTGTCGTGGATGAAACAAATGCTCAAAGAATATAATATGACACAAGATATTATGACATTATACTTTGACAACTAGAGTTTTATCAATATCTCTAAAACTCATGTCCAACAAATTAGAACCAAACATATTGACAGTCACCATCATTTCATTCAGGGACTATTTGAAGATAAAAAGATCACCCTTAAACATATTTGACAAACAAACAATTGGCTTATATATTCACAAAATTTCTTGATGTTATCAAATTCGAGAATCTCCTATCAGTTTTAGGCCTTTACATTATCAACTTATAACAATTATTGAAAGTGTGATTGAATGGTTTTTCTTGGCCTTACTAGGATTTTTCTTGGCCTGCACATCTCAATAATGATGTCACTTGTATGTTTCAGTCCAACAAGGAAATTATTTATTTAAATATTCAAAAAAAACTTTATTCTTGATTTTTTGCTTCTACACCTCAAACCTATATTTGACCCTTCAGTTTCCTCTACAAATTTACTAAATCACTTTGAAAGCATGGTAGGAACAAGGAGAGAGAAAAACACTTTGAAAATGAAAAGAAGACATTGAAGAAGAAAAGCTCTGAAAAGGACTTCACAGCTACAAATTCTCATGGATTTCAAATGAATGACATAAAGATTAGAGGAAAGGTTTATGGTAAGTTCAGAGGTATTTCTCCTCTCACCAAGACTAATAAATTCAAACATAAGACTCTAAATAAGGTAGTTGATTATATCCCTCTTCCCATGTACAACCTAATTGGTGTTGTCTATGCACCTCTTGGGAACATTGAAGTGAACAAGGATTTTGAAGCAACTCACAGTCCTTTATCACTTGCTGTCAAGATTGAGAGATCTCTAATTGAATGTCCTCATAAGGCTGTTCAAGGTAAATGTTATGAAACTGTTATTGTTTTTTTTTTTTTGCAAAGAGAGGGCTGAAGCCCAAACAACAACAACACTAACCAATTCCAACAACATCTCACTGCATAAACCCAAGCAAGAAGGTTGGACAAAATTCAAAAGAATAATCATAAATTTTAGAATTTAGGCTAGCCTTAGCTAGCTGATCTGCACAGGAATTGGCTTCGCGGAGAATAATCTTAAAACGATAATTAACAACACTCTTGAGCTCATCTTGGATAGAATAAACCAAGTGAAGACCATATTTTCGATGAGGCTTATCGCTCAAAATATCTTTGACAACGTTCACATTATCAACCTGAAACTCAACCTTTGGAAGCTTAAGACACTTAACCAAACAGATTCTTTCAAGAACTCCTCACACCTTAGAAATATAGTTATTATAGACTCCAAGAAACTTTAAAAAATATTTGATCCAACCTCCAAATTTTTTCCTAACTATCATTTCACGTCCATCTTTACACCAAACCTAGATACCAATAACGTTAACCTTGCGACTCACTGCTCCATCAACATTCAGTGTCACCTAATCATCGATAACAGGGGACCACTTCTCAATTATCCTAGGATGGTTGCTACTAAAGACCTTCTTTTGGAGCAACATCACTCTTCTGTAACACTCATGGGAATACAGGGTATAATCACCTAAGGATAAAGGAAAAGCAAAATCTGGATTATGAATACTCTGATTATGCCACTGGCACAACTTAAAACAGGTCGTGGCCCAAAGCACGGTCCAATCCTGATTCCAACATCTAAGCTTAGATGTAATATTAAAGTCTAGCCACTCTTCCAACCTAGTGGAGAAGAAGGTAGATTGATGATTATGTGGAACCAAAACTAACCACACTTTCAAAGTAGCCTGACTGTCATGCATAACATGAAGAGGTCACTCCTCCGTATTAATACACAAATCACAAAAAGGATCCAAAATTTTAGGATGGTAAAACAACAAATTAGTTTTCAAACGTTTGGGCAAATAACATCCACACATGATAGTAAACTCTCTCTGAGACAACAATTTTCCAAATACGACTCCATTGCCTAGAATGGGGGGGGGGGGGCTATCGCAGGAATAAGGGGAGTTATCGTACGAATTTGATGCACATACTACTTAGGCAAAAGGGACTCAAAAACCTTCCAATTCAAGTTTCCATGCATATCAACCAAGTCGATGAGCACGATATCTGCAACACACAAATCAGGATTGTTCGCAACAATGCGTAATCTGAGCCCAGCTTGCACCCAACAACCTGAAGCTAGCGGAAATATACTCGAATGCGTTGCACGTTCAAACATACAACAAAGACGCCATCGAAATTTATCTATTCCCGAAGGAAAGGGAAAACACCGATAAAACCCGGGGAAAAGAGATAAAGTGGTAAGGAAGTCGGTTATACAAGGGGAAGTTATTAGCACCCCTAACATCTGGTGTACTCATCGAGAATCGTTTTGATTATTCTAAGCTCGAACGGGTGTGATACCTAAGGGCTACACATGAAAGAATAAGGGAAATAATGGAATAGATATAGTGCTCATAGAGGATTAGGGCTCTCATGCCTATGTATCCTTATAGTGCAATAAGGAATTCAGAGCTCCGTAGTTCATAGAACCAAAGGTGGGAGATGAAAGAAGAGTGATAACAAATATGGTTTGAACCAAAGAATAATGAGGTTTGACTCCAAAAAAGGGATGAAATATGAACCAGAGAGTAAAACTGGCATGAACAAATAAGTGAGGGGCCTAAGGCATGATATCATTGTATATGGTCCGGCTGAAAACAAAGAGAATTAAGTGTTTGGCATCAAGGCAAACATCTCTCGGTTCAAAAGAAGATATTGAATGAAGCACAAAGAAATAGTGTATTTGGCTCAAAGATAATAGTATATCACATGAAGTGAAATGAAGGTAGAAGATATTGAATTAATTTAGTGAATAATGATCCATGGAAATGAATGGAATGACAGAGAAAAGTAAACAAAGTCAAAGAAATGAAGGATTTGGTAAAAGTGAGTGAAGCAGTATGATTTGGAACCGAGTATAAGGGTATATTGGAATCCATAAGAGAAATGGTATTTGAAACCACAGAGTAAAGGTGGAATGAACCAACATGTGAAGGGCCCAAGGCATAGTATCACTATATATGGTTGGGCAGAAAACAAGGAATTACGTGCTTGGCATCAAGGCAAACATCTCTTGGCACAAAGGTGGACAATTGTCCTAAAAGGGTATATATGGAATTCCAAAGAAAAGTGGTATTTGGTTCCAAAGAAAGGTAGTATGTCACTGAGGTGAATGGTTATGATTGAAGGTAGATGATGTGGATCATGAAATATATGGATGGTGCCCTAAGGAAGAAGAAGGAATAATTATGGTTGTGCTCGCCAAGGGTTCAAAGCCTTGTGCCTATGTATTCTCATCGTTCAATGAGAAAGTCAAAGCTTCGTAGTTCGTGGAACTACGAAAACAAAGGAAAGACAAAGATTGGAAGTGATGAAAAGTATAACTTACACCAAAAGGAAATGGTAGCATGGGAAACCATAAATGCAATTGAACTTTTAACCAAAGAGTAAAGGAGGTACAAACTAAGATATGGGGCCAGAGGCATCATACCATTGTATTATCATAGACAAAAACAAAGGAATTAAGTGTTTGACATCAAGGCGAACATCTCTTGGTTCACAAGGTGGATAAGTGTCCTAAAATGATAGGTATGGAACCAAAAGGATAATGATACTTGGTACAAGGAACACTATATCACTCGAGGGAACAAACAATTTGAAACCAAAGAATGGTATATTGAATCCGTGAAGGAAATAAACTTTGAACCGAAGAGTAAATGAGGTACAGACTAAGATGTGGGAGGCCATATGCATCATACTACTGTATTATCATAACCAAAAACAAGGGAATTAAGTGTTTGGCGTCAAGACAAACATATCTCGATTCACAAGATGGACAATTGGAATTTCCCTAAAAGGATATGAATGAAATCCAAAAGGATAAAGTATTTGGTTTCAAAAAGATGGAATTGATTGATGAAGAATGAATAATTAATAAATAGGGTAGCTCGCGGAGAATCGGAATCCCCGTGCCTACGTATTCTCACCGTGCAATGAGAAAGTCAGAGCTTTGTAGTTTGGCTCACTACAACTGGAACAAAGACAACAAGAAACTAAGGCAATAGAGATAATATGTGATAATGAAAGAAGAAGAACACTTGGCAGTCATTGAATATGAACCACACTAAAGTCTATGAGTAAAGGTGAATACGATGAGCAATTGGGTCATTCGTCTCGTATCCAAAGATATTCAGAATGAGTTAATGGAATTCTCCACTCTCATTCATTCTTTACTACTTAAGGCTCGTGGCATGTGATCGTCATCATAACTTTTAAGTTGCTGAAGAGGAATCCTTGCTGCTCCTTGTGATGATGAAGACTTTGTCAATCACTTGATTCGAATTGCACTAAAGTCTATGAACAAAGGCGAATACCTTGAGCAACTGGTTCATTTGTCCGGTACCCAAGGATATCCTCGAAAAGGATAGGAATGTTCTACTCTCATAATTATTTGTTACTTAAGGCTCATGGCATACAACTTGAATCATGATTGATAAGTTGGTGATATAGGCTTATGATTATTGAACTATTGCTTTGTGAAGGAAAACTTGACAATCACTTGATCTAAACTATGTTAAAGTCTATGAATATAGGTGAATACTATGAGCAACTGGGTTATTCATCCCATACCCAAAGATGTTCAGAATGAGTTAATGAAATTCTCCACTCTCATTCATTCTCTATTTCTTAAGGCTCATGTCACATAATTTGAATCTTGATTAACAAGCTCTTGAAGAAATAACTTTGATGTGCTTTACATAGTAGTCCACTGCTTGATTTGTCTGGGATGTCTTGATTAAAAGTATGAACTTGGGGCCTTGAGATCCACAGCATTACAAGAACTAGTCCTATCAAGTGATCAAGGGACTTTTGATCACTTGAATAGAGTGAGGGATTAAACACAAATTAAAGGATTTAGTTGATCAATACTTTTTTTTGATCAACTTAAATCCAAGGGATTAAATTAATGGTTAATTATATATAAATCCTAATATAAAGGTTAATCAAATGATATGTATGAAACCTAAGCTAAGGGATCATGCAACAATAGGATCAAATTAATCATCTATCTGTAAGACCCTAATTTTGACCCTAATATCCCTCATGGCATCATATCATTGCTCATTGCATTGCCTCAAGGATCATAGCATGTGTGGCTCCTTAACCCTTGGGTTGGGATTTGCGTGAGTTGGTTTGAGACCACCAAGCATGCTTGAATTGTATATTATTGCTTTTCTTATTTTGACTACTAACCAAAAGCACAAAAATATGTCACTAACTTATTTTATTTTGAAGCTCAAGTGATCACATGTGCTCACCTTGCTCCTAGGAGGCTCATATGCTCAATGAAGTGGCTAGATGAAGATGAAAGCAAGTATGGAAATGGTTCCCAAAGCTCTCGATCATCATATATGTCTCCCAAGTATTTTAATTTTCCAATTTGATCAAGATAAACCAAAGGGCTTGAGGCTTGTTTCCCAAGGAAACCCTAATTCAATTGTGCATTGACTGTGCCTTGCTCATAAAGCAACCTCAACCTATGATAAAATTCAATCAAGGTAAGTTCTTTCGCTCATTATTTTATGCATATATGAGCCTACGTTAGTATCCTAAATCATTCATTCATCAAGATTTGAAGTTTGGCCTTGAGGAGTTGACCAACCAAGTCATCTGACTAATTTGAGATCCACTGAGACCTAACTTTTGATGTGTTTATAAAATTAAGATGACCCCAAGATCAAAAATGTTCTTAAGACCCATATCAAAAACTTTCATGTTCATCAAAAATCCATTTGAAACTTGGAAGATTATCATTCATTTCAAAACATTATAGGTCATTTTGACTGAAACCCTAATTTTGGGTCAACTTCCCAAGGACCTAACTTCTTAATTTTTTATGATTTTAATGTTAGACCAATTTCATTGGAAAGCTTAAGATGTCTACTTCAAATGTTATGTAGGACAAAATTTCATAATCCTAAAATAAACACATGTGATAATACAAAACATTATAGGTCACTTTGGACCAAAACCATTGAATCTTGAAAAAGTACAACTTCAAGTTCCCATAACTTTCTCATAAAAAATCTAAATGATTCAAAATGTAAGTCCAAATTGATCATCTTGAAAAGATCTACAATTTTGATGTTGGAGGTTTTTCCATTTGAGGCTTTCATCAATGAAACAAAAGGGCTTGAAGTTGGTCACTTTTGAGAAAAAATTTCAAAGGGAACTTATACATGTTTTGTACCTCAAGCTTCAAGGCCAGTTTTCACAAATTTCCAAACTCCAAATGGATTTTTTCCCAACATAACTTTTGTTCCTTATGTCAATACCTTTCCAACCATTACTCACATGCCTATGTTTGGATTTTCTATGTGTGACTTTCGAAGAGGTGAACATTTAGGCCCAATTATGCATTTCACTTTGAATCTTCATGCACAAGCCATTGTAGTTCAAATTGCACCTCCAAACCCTCTTCAAATGAGCTCAACATTTATTTCCATCCAAGTTTGGGCCTCACATGCGCCTGTACAGGCCCATGCATGGAGGACCCAATGATCATGCACACGAGTTTGGCACTTGCTTGCTTGCATCTCAGCTATAAATACAATGCTTGCCTCATTCAAATTTCAACCTTAAGGCAACCTGAAACTCTGCAGAAGTGAAAACCCAACCATACCAAAGGAATTCTGATTTTCATTTTTCTCAATTCAAGCTTGAATTTCAACAAAATCAGTTGATCTTCAAGTCTTATTCCTTAGTCTTGCATTCATATCACATCTGGAGATCAAATTGGAAGCAAAAGATTAAGTAGATCGTGCTGCATAAAGCTGCTCTTCGAAGGTAGATGTTCAAACTGTTTTGATCTAAATCTCATCATATAATGTGAATTGCTTGTGTTCAAATGGTTTTCTGAAGTCCTCGTGCAAGAGGCAAGCTAGTGGTGGCTTTGATTTTATGTTTTGAGAAGTTTCAGTTTGCACACCTGGATTTTCAAGCTCAGATTTCTCCTTACATAGAGATCTTGAGAACAATCCAGGGTTACATGGGTGATGTACATCACCCCATCTTCATTTTGGTACCACGTTTGTGCATTTTGGTTGAGGTTCAAAAACCTGCAACTGGTGGTCGGAATCAGTTGGTCTACCGGAGAAGACGGTGGTTTCCACCACCGTCCCCACGTGGATGAGTCTGAGCCATTGGATGATGTTTAAATGATCTAATCATGGCCTTTGTTTCTGTTGACTTTTTTAATTCGTTTTATTTCGCGTTTGACTAATGCCTACCATGGAAGCGCGCCTCTGAGCCATTAGATATGTCCACGTCAATTAATGAAGTGGATCCAGCACTCCTTGTTTTTTCATATTTTTCTAATTTCTGTTTTATTTTCTTTTATTCCACTTTATTTCAAAAATTTATAACTATTTTATTTGGAATCACAAAAATATGAGACCAACACTAAAAATTTTCTTGAAAAATCTAGTTTCATAATCTGATTTTTAATTATTTTTGTGATTCCATTTAATATTTTTTGTGAATTATTTTGCTTTTAATAGTTTTTAATTACTTTTTGATATTCAAAAATTCCAAAAATATTTTCTTAACACATATGGATCATGATAAGTCTATGAAAAATAGTCTCATCAATTTCTTAATTGATTTGAGATTTATTTGAGATTTTAATTCATATTGTGTTATTTTTATTGTTTTTAATTATTTTAAAATAGTTTTTGTTTTAAAAAAATATTGAGAAAATTTGTCAAACCTTGTTTGACCATGTTAGACTTATGATGATTCAATTGGACTTATTGAAGTTGATTTGAATTGAATTTGAAGTTTGACCATATTTTGTTCATTTTATTTTATGTATTATTTTAATTTCAAAAAATACCAAAAAATATGCTTGACTTTATTGACTTCTAATCTTCATTTCTCTCCTGTTTTACATTGGTTGATGATGACTTAGTTCACATTTGATCATTATGTTTTGATTATGTCATTTGAATTCTCATTTTTTATTCATTTCATTTCATCTTCATCTTCTTCTTTTTATTTTGGCCAATGAGTTAATGATTTGTGGTTGGTCTTGACATATGAGAGGCTTAACCTTCTTTGATCTAAATCAAACTCAACTTGATCAAGGATCAAGTGAGTTGCTTTGTGTCCAAGATAGGTTGCTTCTTGGTCAAACAAAAAGCCCAAAATCCATACAAGGTCTTCCTTCTTTTCTTTTGGCATGGCAAGTTGTAGGAGCTTGGCTTACTAGTTATGATCTCTAACTTGTGTTTATTTGCCTATAGTTTTATTGACCGACCTCAGATAGGTGTGACTACTACATTAGTCCACTTACGATTGCTTAGCATAGCGCTAAATTGTCTTATGACACACTAACATTAACTATTAACTACTAACTTTAATTCAAGCATTTAATTCTTGCAATTTACTTTAATGCAATTTAATTTCTTGCTCATTTATTCATATTGCTTTTCCCTTTGCTCACTTGAGCACATATTTTATGTTTATGTCATTTTCCTTTTGCTCATTTGAGCTCATTATTGTTTATAAATATATTGTTGCTTTGTGTTTGTTTTGTCTTTGTTTGTGTGAACCCAATGCAAAAAGGAGAAAGGACTTAGAATTAGGACCTCACCTATGCTTAAAGGAGTTCAAGAGCAACTAGGCCTCATGCCTTTAGAATGCTAAACTTGTTGAAGAGCAACTAGGCCTCATGCCTATAGAATGCTAAATCTTAAAGATTGACTTCAAAGGACCCCTAATCTAAACTCACTCTTTGTCTATTTCTCTTATTTGTGTTGTGAACCTTTTGATTGTTTGTTCTTGTGTGATAGGGATTCCAAACTTGAGATAGTAAGGAGGACCATTGTCATGAATAGCCAAGTTAAGGGAGACAAGCCAAATGGAGATCCTAGGAGCTTGAATATAATATTTGTTTGATTGTTTGAGTGATTGCTTGCTAAGTCCAAAGGAAAGGAGCATCTTGAATCATCTTTATGATCTCAAGAAAAGGAACTCCAAGGGTTTTATCTCTTCTCTTATCTTTGCATGTTTAGGACTAGCCATTCTCTTCTTCTCTCCATTCTAACCCAAGCCAAACTCATCTTGTGCAAACTTTGACATTGTTTTCAAAACTAGAAACCTAGGCCTCATGCCTTTGGTTTTTCAAACTCTTTTCATTAATACTTATTTTGAATGAACCTTAAATCAACTTTGACTTCATTTTGTGAATACTTCTAATTGGTAAATACAACTCACTTCAAGTTGTTTTTGTGGTTCCAATGGCCACCTTTGTTAAAACTTTTTTCATAAACATTAGCTATAGGTTTGAGTTATCATAGTGGTTGATGTAAACCTCACCTCATCCTTAGTGATTGGACTATAAGTCTTCCATACTTATTATAAGGTGGATCCCTCACTAGTATGTTGAAGCTCTCCTCACGTGGTGGATTGTTGGTTTAGGTTGAGTTTTCTCCCTTTGATAACAAAAGACCTTAAGGCTTTTGACCAAATCAATTCACCAATCTTTTGAGATTTTTACCCCGAACTACGAGGTTTTGATCCTACCTTTGTGATGGTACGTAGGCAATGGATTCATTCATTCAAACAACAAAATTGTAAATATATGTATATTCTTTTCTCATATCCCCAATCATGTTTGCACAAATATTTTCACAAATACCAACCTACAATATACACTTGCAAAAATGGCTCCCTTAGAGTACTAAGGATGTTTTGGGTGCTTAAAACCTTCCCATTTCATAACCAACCCCCTTACCCAGATCTCTGACATTTTTATTAGTTTTTGATTTGATAAAACTTCTTACTTGGTTTTTGTTCGCTTTCTAACATTTCCTTTGGATAAATAGAAGTGCGGTGACGACTCGAATTGTATGCTTACTTTTGATTTAGTCAATAAATCATAAGGTAACGAATACCCCGCTACACTATCATCAAATATCACATGAAAAACAATGATCGATTAATCTAAATCAAACTTTAATCTAAGGGAATATGAAATTCTATGACTAAACCTTAAGGTTAAAAGAGTCAATTTAAATGGATGATCAATTAGAAAATTAATTCTAAAATTAAAATCTATTTAAAAATCAATTATTCTAATTATTTCTAATTTTCTAATTAAAAACAATTAATTCTAATTAATATCCTAATTCTAATTTTCCTAAAATTATAATTAATAATTAAACTAATCTTTAATTAAAACTTTCTAATTATCCTAATTAACAAAAAATTAAAAAGCTAAAAAAAACAATTAACAAGAAAATCACAAAAACAATAATAAAAATGTGCTCCAAGGGGGTGCATGCCCTGAACTAGGGGGCTAAGCAACAAACACGCTTGGGCCTTGAGTTGTTGGCCCAAACAAAACTCTAATCAGAGAGGGGAGGTGTAGCCAAAATGCAGGTGGTGTGCTCATCCATTTTGCCTAAGCCCATTAACAAATCCCATATGCAGCAACCTCACAATGCATAAGGAAATGGATAAGGACAAAGTTGCATCAATTAGTCAATGTTCATGGAGCCACATGACTCATTAATCACTTGCTAAATGCACACTGATACTTTGCAATGGATAAATGCACGTGTATTCCAACAAGAGGCTCAACATAATTGAACTCAAACATTTCCCTCTCTCTCTCTCTCACTCACCACCTTCGTCTCTGTCGCGCCTGAGGTTTCCTCGACGGCAGAGATTTTTCATAAAACAAAATCAAAGCCACTATAATCTTCCTCTTCTCAAGCTAAACACATAAGTTCCATTGATTTTCCTTAAAACCTAACCTCAAGCTCTAATCGAACCAAATAGTGGAAGAACCCTAGGTCCTCAATCTGAAATTAAATGGATATCTGGTGGAATTGGAGCCCAAAAGGTCGGGGTTCTAATACCTTAACCTCTAAGCTACACTCTGGTAACAAAAGTGAAGATAAATGAAGAAAAAGATCTAGCAATTTATCGGAGAAGACGAAGTTGGAGACGGTGACAGCAATGGCATCCACGTATGCTCTGATTCTTTGATTCCTTCCTTCTGTTCTTCTTCTTCTTCTTCTTCTATGTGTTGATGTGTTTCTTGCTTTGTGTGAGATGAGAGTGGCTAGGTTTAGATGTTGTTCTTTCAGAGCTTGAAGATGAGGCTTTGAGCAACAATGGAGGAAAAGAGATTTGCAATGAGGTTGAGAGAGAGAGAGAGAGAGAGGGTGATTTTGTTATAGACTGAGTTTCTGTTAGAAACTCAGTTGAAATGCATTCCAAATGAAACTCACATATGAAAGTTAGTTAGCTGAGCAAAAAGTTAGTTAGGGTTGAATCTGAAATGAATTTGGTTGGAATTTGAGGTTAATGAATTTGTGCATTTGAGATCAATTTCATTTGAATTTAAAGTTAATTCCATCTGAGGTTAATCTATTTCCTACAGAATGTAATTCAACTCAATGTTCTGTTAATGCAAGACCTGTTAGGAAAGGTGAATTAGCTGAGTTAGCATTATTAGCCTTGTTTTATAAATGTTAGTTTGGTTAACTGTTGATGTGAAACCAGTTGAGCAAAATTCATTGAGTTAAACTGAATCCATATGGAATTCCACTTTGCAATTTCTTGAGTTTCTTGTTAATGCATGTTCTGACTTGGACTGTTGGGTATGTAGGGTTTATATTCCTGGTTTAGTTTAAAGGTTTGTGAGTTATGGCAAGTTGTGGATGTTGAATTATTGGCCTGATTTCGTGGCAGGTTGTGTTATGACGCATGACTGCAATTGTCATGCTTGATGAACACTTTGGTCGTGGTTTGCATGGATTCAAGGGGTATTTTGTCTTGTTCTTGGTTTTGCAGCTATTGTTTGTCAACATTGCTTCAATTCTGACCTTGGTATAACCTCATATGACATGGTTTTATATGCTGCAACATGGCTTTGTTTTGTTAGGTTTACTTGCTCAAGCTAAGTTCATGGTATGATGGCATTAGAGTTGAAAATCGTGTCCAAATGGCCAAATCAAGATCAAGATGGAATCGGAAAATGGGATTAGAACTAGGATTGGAGATTTAGTGGTTTAGGATGGAAGATGATTTTGAGTTGACTTTTGTCAAAGTTAACGAAAAAGTCAACTATTTGACCAAAGTCAACATTTGGTCAACATGTATTTTTTGCATTTTTGTATGTAATGAAACATTTTATGGATGAAAATGAATGGAATTGGTTATTTGAATAAGAGTGGATTGATTTAGTACATGAACATGTTACTTGAAATGGTTTGAATTTGGACTTGAATAATCATGACTTGTAATTAGGTACGAATGGACATGACTTGTATGAAATGAACTAATTTGAAATGGATTGAAATGACTTGTATAAACCCGAACCAAGAAGCCAAAAATATACATGAAAGAAAGACACCAAGACCTTAGCAAGGCCAATAAAATACAATGCATTAGGGCCTAAACAAAACCTATGGACTAAGCAATGATGGAATGACAATGATCATATGAATGAAAGGAAGTAGATGAAGGTTGTGAGACCAAGAACTTGGGATATGACTAATGGGATTAAGCACAAATGAATGGAATCATAACCATGGAAACAAAATGAATGAACCACGAATAAAAGGTTGAATGAAACACACAATGGGTGAATAATCACATGAAACTAGGGTTAGAAGGCCATATAGTGAATAAGAGACGACAACATTGGGGTCTTAATGCCCTGAGGCATGCCATAATGGGGTCCTCTTGAATCCAAGATCAAGAAGTTAGGGTTTCCAATTCCACCAGATGAAAAGTCAAGCCACAATGAACCTTAGGACCATATCCTCCCTGATTAGGGTTTCAATGAGGCATACCCTTCAATCAAGGTCTTTGGATCAATAGAGATGCTTCACAAGAAAATATCCAGTATATTAGCCCTCAATTAGGTTTTAGCTAGCCAATACAAGGCCCAAGGAACACCCACAAGGTCCCATAACCATATCATCAAGAAATTAGGGTTTAAATGACCTAAGGAGTGCCATGATAAAGTCTTCTTGAATCCACATCCCAAGGATCAGGAAAATTAGGGTTTCACTTCCCCTATGATTAGATGAAGAGCCAAGTCACACCTTTAAGGTTTGATCCACATACAAAACCTAGCTTTGCAAGCCATAGAGATTTGAATCTATAGTGATCAACTATCAAGTATCCATGAATTAATGATGCACATGAATGTGTGCAGATGAATCTTAAGTCAAAGGTTGAGTGAAAAGATAAAAAAGGGAGGGAAAATTTTGGGGTATGACACAACCATCCCAAGCTTTAATCCTAGTGCCATCTCCAATTTCCGACTAAACATACTTGTTATTATAAATCCACTTTTAGCCAAGTTTTTCCACAAACTAGAGTCATAAGTGTTAACCTCCAATATGTTACCCGTAATACCTTTCCTGTAATATTTATCCTTAAGTAAATTGCACCAAAAAACCTCCTCGCTGCTTTGAAGTTTCCATCTCAGATTGTACAGGCACACCTCATTCATCTTAATGAGGTTCTTAAGGCCCAAACCCCCAAAACGCTTAGGTTTACACAAATCCTGCCATCAGACTGTGTGCATCTTCTTTTCCTTCCCAATGTGCCCCCAAATGAAATTACGTTGTAGCCGGTGAATTTTATTAAGGCGGTCCTGAAATTGTTATTGTTAGTGAGACTATTTTTTCTAATAAGAACCAAGATATAACTGGTCAAATAGAGGTAAGAAATGATGTTATAAATGAGTCTGATAACTTGGTTCAGACAATATAGGAATTTAATGAGTGTAATAATCATGTTAGTGAGAATATGATTGATCTTATTCTGAATGTTGAGGTTCCCACCATTGAAACTGAACTTAATAACCCCATGCATGATTCCCACATTCACTCTAATTCTAAAGAGGTTAATTATTATGTCTATACATATATCACTAAAGATGTTAGTGAAGATATTAGTAAAGATGTCAAACATAATGTCAATAAAGATGTCAATGAAGAAGTAAGCCAAGATTTTCAATGAGGATATATGGAGAGTTAATAAGGATGTATGTGAATATGAATAATGTTTTCAATGAGGCTGTCAAGGATGAAGTTACTCGTGAAATCATTGGTGTAAGAAATCCCCCCCAAAACCGAAGGAGGTGTCTGAATAAGAAGTCTCATTGTCTTATTTAGTAGATTCCAAAAATAAAATAAAGAAGAATAATGATGATAAGAAAAGGAATAAAAGTGAATAGGATAAGAAGAAGAAGAAGAAGAAGAAAAGTGTTGAAAAGAATAAGAAGAGTGCTGAAAATAATAAATCTAAGAAGGATAAGAAGAAGTCTGATAAAAATAGGTCTATGGAAAAAAAGACTACTCCTAGCATCACAAAGAATAATGTTGAGGAACATGTATCTAACATCATGGATGACTTTAAAGATGACCAGGATATTGATGAGTATGATGCAAAGCGTGTTAAAATTATAAAATATATATTAGAGTAAAAAAGATTTCGAGGAACATTCCATTATTTCCTCTTGATAATGCATCATTCCATTTTGAGGAAAATGTAGCCAAGTGGGTGTTTGTTTATCATAGGAGATTGACACCTAAAGTAGATCTCCCTATCGATGCACATAAATGTAGCAATATTATGGAGCTCCTTCGTGGTGCTCAGTTGTTGAAGATTATGATTTATGTTGGGCTCTATCATCCTAAGCATGTGAAAGAATTTATAGATAATATTCCTAATGGGTATAATAAAGCTAAGCGTAGAGAATATAGGAAATTCCATGTGAGAGAACATTGTTTTACTTTCTCCCATGCAATCATAAATTGGCATCTTTGTCATGGAAGAGTGATAACTATTAACCATAATCCCTTTTTGAAGACCATAGATGCATAAATTAGTTGTATTATTCATGAGGGACTAACCTTAGAAAGGTCCTTTGGTAGCTTCTAACATGAGTGTGAAGTATGACATCTTGTACAAGATTATAATGGCTAACTAGACTTCTTCCTCTCATGCATCAGGTATCACCCATAATCACATTGGTCTTCTATACCAAGTAGGAACTCGTGATCCCTTTAGTTTTGTAGAATATGTTTCTGATCAATAAATTAAACATGTTAAGTCTTATGTTGTCAAGATGCCTATTAGTTTTCCATCTTTAATGTTGTTACTTATGATGTGAGATTGGTGTTTGCCCGAGTGTGTTAAATTTTAGTTCCAAGTTGTTTGTTGAGAAACATGTAGTTGACATTGTGATACACATTATTGCTTTTGTTGATGAAATTGGTTAAGGTTCTGGGGAAGACATGCTAGATAATGTTCCTCTTTTAGGGCATGTGAGAATTCACATTCTCAAGGCATTGATTCATGAGGCAAATGATTTTCAAGAGATCATAACAACGTTAATTGCCTAGACAAATATATAAGAATGCATTATCAAAATATTGACTCCCTAATCTAATAAAGCTTATTTATCTCAAGATAATGTCCCTAGTATTGAAAATATAGAGCACACATTTATTAGATTGAGGGTGTGTCCAACTCTGGAAATGAAGAGGTGATGATGACATGAATTAAGACGCCATTGACAATGAATCTGCTACTCCATCTCTTTGATTCTCTTTGTTGTTTCGTTGGTTTGTTGTTGCTATGTAGATTGGATTGTTTAGTTAGATCTGTTATCTATTTGTTGATTGCTTTTTGTAGGCTCTGGTTTCTAGTTTTTTTGCCCTTGTCCCTTTTGAGGAAAATAGGGGGAAAATGCATACTTATATACTTATGAACCTAGTTTTGTTTAAAATTTGCATTTTGAATTAATCGGTTGTGCTAGAAAAAGTGTTTTGATTTATCTTCTTGTGCTAGAAGTGTCTATCTGGGATAAAATTGTTCAATATTTGTTTTTCCTAACAATATTGTTATTACATATGGATTAATGTGTTTTTATAGGAACAATGTTAAGCAAGATGTCTTGAAAGTTGTTGAGACGTCATGGATGAATTATCCAATAGTGCATAATTTTTGGAAAGATTTATTTTGGCTATACTTGATTCCAGATTATGTATTTCAGTTAGTGGTTGATTTACTTCAGAAAGATTAATTTCGTCTAAGATTCAGCTGATTTGTTTTGAAAATATTTCGGTTGAAAAATAGTTGATTATCAAAATCTACTTAAAAATATTTAATTTGATTTACTGAGTAAACAAGTCAGTTTGTTGAAGATTGGATTTGGTTTGAATGTATTTGTACCCTAATGTTTTTTTACTAGATCTCCATCTCTATATAAAGAGACCGTTTACCATGTTGCAGACACACATCAAAAGAGTATTCATGTATCCTAGGAGATAGCTATTTGTGTTTTGTAGTATGTCTTGCTTGTGTAAAACTCTATCATTTATTATTCTTTTATGCTTAGGAAAGATAGAGTTTTTGGTATGTACTCGTGAAATTTTTCATGCCTGAAATATTGTTTCTTACAAACACTTAAAAGAGTGTTTGTATGAAAGTGAGTGGATCTCATATTTAGGGAGAGTTTTAGTTGAAATTCAAGGTGTTAGGTCTGTGATTTTATGATTGGCAACAATTTTGGTAAAACATGTTTCATTTGGGAAAACATGTATCACAACCTAATGTTGAATAGGGTGTCATGACATCTTGATCAACTGTGCAGCAGGTGCTGCTTATGTTCCTTGCAGACTGATATCCTGACAAATCTTATGACATCTTACACCAGTACACTTGTACAGGTCTGCAAGTGTGAATCCTTGAAGATTTGATTTTAAAATGTGAGATTCTGGATGATTCTAGTTCTCCTATATGCGCAACAAGTCAAGGATGTTTTAGGAACAATGTAAATTTGATTTGATTTCATAAAAAGGATCTTTTGAGACTTTTTACAAAATATTATAGATTTGTTCCCATTATTATGGAGAAGATCATGCAGCTGATTTATAAGAGAATATTGGATCTGATTTGAATAGTCCAAGCCCATACTGCAAGAGTCTATTTACAAGGACTACTTAAACATAAATTTTCAAGCAATTCACATTGAAGAAACCGTGTGCACAAATAAGGGTTTAGGGTTTTGAGAGGTCCTTTGGTTTTAGTGTTTGTTTGTACATCCCTCATGTATCTTTTTGATGCATAAAGGTTGACTGATTGTACTTGATTGTATATCGAGTTATTATTCTCACTCATGAGCTTTTAAGCAAAGAGTTGGGTATTGTTCTTGGTCAAAGCTTTTAATCAAAACCAAGTATTATTTATTGGAAGTGTAATCTTCTGTTTTGGGTTATTATCACTCGTTTGTGACTTAGGATATCACTGTGGTTATTGGAAGTGAGAGGGGGATTCTCATATCTAGAAGGGTTCCAGGTAGAAATCACATGGGTAATGATTAGGCGATAAGTTGTAAACTAGGATTGTTTAGGCTTTGAACTAATACTATTAGTGGATTTCCTTCCTGGCTTGGTATCCCCCAGATGTAGGTGACGTTGCACCAAACTGGGTTAACAATTGATTGTGTCTTTTACCTTCTGCATAATTACTATTTTGGTAAAAGTGTTTTTGTCAGCAGATGATATCTTAACATCTGTCTTGACATTGTGTTGTGTGTTGGGACACGAGTCTTAACATCTGTGTTTAAGTGCCAGAATTTCATTTGGTATCAGAGCAAACATCCTGCTCTATTTCTGGGTGAGATCCAGGGAAGATACTTTCAGGTACCATGGAAGGAGGGTTTGTTAACAGACCACCAATCTTAGATGGCACCAACTATGACTATTGGAAGGCACGTAGGGTGGCAGTCCTAAAAGCTATGAATAGAAAGACTTGGAAAGCTGTCATCAAGGGTTGGGAACATCCTGTTATGAAAGACAAATATGGGAAGGCTACGACTAACTTGAAGCCTGAAGAGGATTGGTCTAAGGAAGAAGATGAATTGGATCTTGGAAACTCCAAAGCTTTGAATGCTTTATTCAATGGAGTTGACAAAAACATATTTAGGTTAATAAACACATATACTGTGGCCAAAGATGCATGGGAAATTCTTATAACCACCCATGAAGGCACATCTAAAGTGAAGATGTCTAGACTTCAGCTTCTCACTACCAGATTTGAGAATCTAAAGATGAAAGGTGATGAGAGTATTTATGATTTTCACATGAATGTTGTTGAAATTGAAAATTCATCTAGTGCCTTGGGAGAGAAGATGTCAGAAGAAAAGCTTGTTAGAACAATTCTCAGGTCCCTACCTAAGAAATTTTACATGAAGGTTATAGCTATTAAAGAAGCCCAAGACATCAACAACATGAGATTAGATGAACTTGTTGGGTCACTCCAAACTTTTGAATTGGGTATTAGTGATAGATCTGAAAAAAAGAACAATAGCATAGCGTTTGTATCCAACACTGAAGATAAAGAGGACCAATGTGACTTGGATACTGGTGAGGGAATGTATAATGCTATTGTACTGCTTAAAAGATAATTTAACAAGGTGCTGAAGGGAATGGACAGGAAGTCGAGACCAAATGTCAAGAACATCTCAGAGAAAAGCAAGAATAGAAGAAAATCACAATCAAGGAAAAGGTATTCATGGTCATGAATGTGAGGGTTATGGTCGCATTAGATCAAAATGTACCACGTATCTCAAGAAACAAAAGAAGGGCTTGTCTGTTTCTTCGTCTGATGATTCTGAAGGTGAAACTGATGATGAAACTGCTAAGCACTTTACACTTTCACTGGTAGATATGAATCTGATGAAGATTATTGTGATGAGGATGTCTCTTATGAAGAATTGGTTGCTTCCTATAAAGATCTTTGTGTTATAAGTGAAGAGGTGTGTAAGACAAGAAAAGAGCAAAAGTTAATCATAGCTCAACTACAAGCTGAAAAAGAGAAAATTTTATCTACTGTAACTGGTCTTAAAAATGAGGTAACTCTGTTATCTTCTAAACTTGGAAACATGACCAAATCCATAAGATGTTGAACAATAGGTCTAATATGCTAGATGAAATTCTTCAAGTTGGAAAAGAGACTGGAAACTTAAAAGGTATAGGTTTTAATTACCAATATCAAAATAAACAAGGAAAAAACCCTGTGACAAAATCTATTCCTCTAGAAAGGAAGTATGAGCCCATGATGTCCGACCAAATGTTACAACATCCTGCCAGACATCAGGAAACTCAAACTAAAGTCAAGTTTTTGCCTTGGAAATGTCATTACTATGGTAAATATGGACATATAAAGCCTTTCTGCTACAGACTGCATGGTTATCCAAAATATCCAACACATCCTAGGGCTAATCATGTAATGATTAAAACTAGAAATGAATAGAAACCTAAGGTTGTTCCATATGAAACTACTTGTTCTTCCACATGCCTAATGTCCAAGGAAGATGAAGTCAAGTTGTGGCACCAGAATCTTGGACATGAGAATCTCAAAGAGATATCTTTTGGTTACTCTATAAGTAATAAAGCTTACAGAGTATTTAATTCCATAACCAAGGGCGTGATGGAGTACATTAATGTTGTTGTTGATGATTCAATTATTGAAAACGGGACTGATATTGATGAAGATGTTGGAACATCATCTCAGCAGACTGATGCTTCAGAAAATATGGAAAACATTGAGTTAAACATTGAGCCAGCAAGGAATGAATCAAATGCTTCTACTGACATCTGAGCTGTTTCTTTTTCTGGTTTATTTTGCATGTTTTTTTGTGGGCCTTTTCCCTGAGTATTGCACCTCTATGTGCCATGGTTTGTACCTCTAACTCACATGTTCTGCTACTGATTTACTCTACTGTTTTGTTGCCATTGATGAATGTATGCTTGGTTTGTCATATTCTGGCTAAAAAGAGGGAGTAAATAGTGAAGAGTTGTGCTAGTTGTGCTCTTGATGTTTATTTTATTCTCTATGTGAAGGTTGTTTCTTTGATGGGGAGTATGTTTCCTGTGTGACAGTGGGAGTTATTTCTGTGTTGTTGATCATGATATTCAAGAGGAATTTGATTTGTTTGTACCAAGGTTGTTGTGTACTTGCTGTGATGTCAGACAAAATGTCTTGACATTTTGTTTCAGAGAATTTTGTTTGTGCTTAGGCTGTTGTGTACTTGCTATGATGTCAGACAGAATGTTCTAACATTTTCTTTTAGAGAATTCTATTTGTGCTTAGGCTGTTGTGTGCTTGCTGTGATGTCAGACATAAGGTTTTGACATTTTATTTTTTAAAGAGGCTTGGAGTATGAGAGTTTATTTCTCTCTATGTCTTTTCTGTGTGGATGGGTTTCTACTACTTTTTTTTTTGTGCCTCTGATATGTCTTGGTATTATACCAAGTGTTTAGTTTTTGTGCTTGTGATTATTGATGTTGTTTTATCTTTTCTCCATCTATGATGTCACGCCCAATGATGTCACACCCAATGTTGCAACATCAGACTTATTCTAAAATGTTGGAACTTCTTCATATGGACTTAATGGAACCAATGCATATAGAGAGATTGGGTGGAAAGAGGTATGTCTTTATGGTTATAGATGATTTTTTTGGATATACTTGGATGAACTTTCTTAAAGAAAAATCAGACAGCTTTGAAGTCTTCAAAGACTTGTGTCAAAGCATTCAAGGCGAGAAGAAGAGTGTGATTGTCAAGATCAAAAATGAGCATGACAAAAAGTTTAAGAATGAAAAATTCTCTAAATTCTATGCTTCTAAAAAGTATTAGCTATGAGTTTTCCATTTCTTCTCAACAAAAGGGATTTGTTGAGCAAAAGATAAGAGTTATACAAGAATTGGCCAGAGTAACACTTCATGGTAAGAACTTGTCATTTTGGGGGTGAAGCTATGAATACTTCCTGCTACATCTATAATAGGGTCACCTTGAGATGAGGCGCTTCATCCACTCTCTATGAGCTATGGAAAGGAAGGAAATCTACAGTCAAATACTTTCATGTCTTTGGAAGTAAATGCCATATCTTGATTCACCAAGAACAAGATGGTAAGATGGATCAGATTAGTGATGAAGGGATATTTCAGGGTTACTCTTCAAGAAGCATAACTTATAGAATTTTTAACTCCATAGCTGGAATGTTAATAGAATATATCAATGTGGTAATTGATGATTCAATCACTGAACAAAGGATGGATATTGAAGACAATGTTGGAACATCTTTTGTGCAGATTGATGAAACAGTAAGAGAGTTGATGTGTGAATTCACAAGCACTGAATCAGTGAGTTCTCAAGCCAGCAAAGGTATCCCTACTGAAGGGAAGATAGAAAAATCCAAGGAATTGATCACAAGACTCCCTAATAAAGAAGAAATCACTGAATCCAATAAGAAAATCTCAAATGATGATAAATGTTATTCCTTAAGGAGCCGTATGTTTTTATGGATCAATAAGAAGCAAGCATGTGCTTCTTGGTGTACTACTGAAGATGAATTTAGATAAAGTTTCTCTACACTATGTTGAAGGAATATGATGTCAAACAGGATGTCATAACATTATATGGTGAAGTTTTGAATTCTATCAGATATCTTATTCAACATGGCTGGAACAAGAACCTTGATAGTTATAGTCAACTAATTAAGAATCTTGTTGAAGGAACATTCGTTACTTTGGGCTTATGGACAACAAGGAACATATTATTGTTATGTTTAAAGCAAATAAAATTGAAAACATAAATAGTGGGATTGAAACTTGCACTATTGAGGAGTTATATCAATTACAGACGGGGAGGAATGCAACAAAGCAAAATGCTATGGTGAAACCTGTCGAAAGATGGAATAAACGATCTATGTAAAATACTGGTTTCAGGAAGACATGTTATGAAGTGGTGACAAGGAAGTTCTATGTCAACACTCCTAAAACATGTGACATGTGCAAGGAATGCAAAAGGCTCTTTGACAGGGGCAAGAGATGGAAGACCACTTGAATATGTTCAATTTGTGTGTTTCCACATGCTATTGTGTGCAATATGTATGCTTTTGTTTGTGTTTACATTTACTATATTTTTTTTTGTCAATTTTTGGCTAAAAAGGGGGAGTAAAGTGTTAGTATGTTTTTTGTTTGTCCTGGTGTTATGACACATGTATTGACATGTTGATTAACATGTTGTGATAGGATTGTACTATTGCTAAGAGGAGAGTAGTTATTGTGGTTGCTAGTTGTATGCAACTATTTAGGGGGAGCATGATAAGTTGTCATGCTTGTTAGTGTTTCTGTTGCTGCTGCTGCTGGAGTTCTGTGTGTGCATGATTATTTGTCATACCTATTTTTGTTGTAGTGGATGTTGCTATTACTGCTCATGCTTGTGCATATGTCAAACCGAATGTTTTGACATCTTGCCTGAAGTTTTTTTTTGGAGAACTTTGGTTTCTATTATTTGTGAGGCTTATTTTTCTTTTGCTGCATATGCCTCTGATGTTCAAACTTAAATAATTTATATTGTTTTTGATGTTCCCTTGAAGGGGAGTCCCGACTATGTGTGACAGGGGGGGGGGGGGTATAAAACCAGTCTGTTATGTAATTGCATGATTATCTCTGATATATTTTATTTTGCAGTTTGTACAAAGTTCACATGTTTTCCATGTAACTTATGTTTGTGGTTTTATTCTTCTCCTTAGATTTATTGTGTTATGGTTGTTTTAGCCAAAATTTGCTAAAGGGGAAGATTGTTAGGTCTGTGATTTCATGATTGGCAACAATTTTGGTAAAACATGTTTCATTTGGTAAAACATGTATCACAACCTAATGTTGAATAGGGTGTCATGACATCTTGATCAACTGTGCAGCAGGTGCTGCTTATGTGCCTTGCAGACTGATATCCTGACAAATGTTATGACATCTTACACCAGTACACTTTTACAGGTCTGCAAGTGCGAATCCTTGAAGATTTGATTTTAAAATGTGAGATTCTGGATGATTCTAGTTCTCCTATATGCGCAACAAATCAAGGATGTTTTAGGAACAATGTAAATTTGATTTGATTTCATAAAAAGGATCTTTTGAGACTTTTTACGAAATATTATAGATTTGTTCCCATTATTGTGGAGAAGATCTTGCAGCTGATTTACAAGAGAATATTGGATCTGATTTGAATAGTCCAAGCCCATACTGGAAGAGTCTATGTATAAGGTCTGCTTAAACATAAATTTTCAAGCAATTCACATTGAAGAAATCGTGTGCACAAATAAGGGTTTAGGGTTTTGAGAGGTCCTTTGGTTTTAGTGTTTGTTTATACATCCCTCATGTATCTTTTTGATGCATAGAGGTTGACTGATTATACTTGATTGTATATCGAGTTATTATTCTCACTCATGAGCTTTTAAGCAAAGAGTTGGGTATTGTTCTTGGTCGAAGCTTTTAATCAAAACCAAGTATTGTTTATTGGAAGTGTAATCTTCTGTTTTGGGTTATTATCACTGGTTTGTGACTTAGGATATCACTGTGGTTATTGGAAGTGAGAGGGGGATTCTCATATCTAGAAGGGTTCCAGGTAGAAATCGCATGGGTAATGATTAGGCGATAAGTTGTAAACTGGGATTGTTTAGGCTTTTAACTAATACTATTAGTGGATTTCCATTCTGGCTTGGTAGCCCCCAGATGTAGGTGACGTTGCACCGAACTGGGTTAACAATTGATTATGTCTTTTACCTTCTGCAATTTAATTCTACATAATTAGTATTTTGGTAAAAGTGTTTTTGTCAGTAGATAATGTCTTAACATTTGTCTTCATATTGTGTTGTGTGTTGGGACATCAGTCTTGACATCTGTGTTTAAGTGCCAAAATTTCACAAGGGTAGTATTAGGAAAATGGAACATAAATTAGGTGAGTTCAGATAAGACCTCCATGTACTGTTGACTACTTCTAATTAGTGAATTTCCTTTCCACTGGGCTACAACCCTCCAAATATAGTTAACATTTGCACCAAACTGGGTTATCAATTTCATGTGTCTTTTATTTATTATATTTTGAACTATCACTACTACAAATAACTTCATTTCACCTCGGACGCGAAGGGATATAACCTCTGATACACAGACGAGATAAAAAAGGGCAACATAAAAATCTGTCACTTTACCCCTCGGTTTTTAAATAACTGTGGGGGAAAGTGGCACTGGTCATGAGTTCGATCCCTGACAACTTTTTTTGGATTTTCAAAACTGTGCTATTTTTTATCTCGGTTTTTAACAATAACCGAGGGGTAAAGTCCTGTTTACAAAATTTTATTTTAAACTTGTTTTTTTTTCGTTTTAATCTGCAAAGCATCAAATTTGTTGACAAATTCTAAATCTTCTTCGCCATCCTTATCAACAACACCAATAACAACAACAAAAACAAAATCAATAGAATCCTTAAACATTAAATCAACAACAAAAACAACAACAACAATAACAACAAATAAACAAAATCAATAGAATCGTTAAATACTAAGTTTCAACAACAACAATAATATTAAACATTTTACTTGATACGACTATAACTAACATTAATAGACCACTTTCATATTTTCTTAACTAACATTAAACATTTTTAACAAGAATTACTAGAGAAAAAAATATGTTAAGAAACTAACCATGAAATATTTTCTTACTCTTGCTTTCATTATCATTGTTTTCAATATGTTAAGTTTAAATTTTAACACTTTGCATTCAAGATGGATAGTTGTGGTATTCAGGTTTTGATTGGCTAGTGAGTATTTCATGCGGGTCACTAATATTTCATATGGATTAATGATTTGGAATTTTTTTGACCATTATTATTTTATAAATGGACGGCAAAGATTTGCTCCTTAATATTTTCATCAAGTTGGTCATAAATAAATAAAAGATATGCTACTTTACCCCTCGGTTTTCAGCAAAATCGAGGTAATAGGTCATAAAAATAAAAATAAAAATAAAAGGTGATAAAATGTAGTTACTGTGATTCAAAGAGGTGTCCTCTAAATACTTTATTCCTTGATTTTAATAAAAACTGAGGTAATAAGTCATAAAAAAAATTTAATTTTTTTTAAAAGTGATAAAATCTAGTTGCTGGGATTCAAATGTGTGTCCTCTAAATACTTTTTACCCATTGGTTTCCACATAAATTGAGGGAATATATGGTATTTAAAAAAAAATATGACACGTCTATGATTTACACCTTGATTTTTTATTGGGTGGGGTAAAAGTTTCGTCATGAAAAGTATTATTTGTAGCAGTGTATTCATCGATTAATTCAGATTATCTTGTCTTGCACATTGTTTCAATATTGTGTGTGATATCTTATTAGTTATCAAACACAATTTCATCCATATTTGCTCGAGAACGCATCTAAGTAGGTGCCCAATGAATCACGAAAAACTCCTCCACATGTTGCAAGTAGAGGGTTCCCTCGAGACACCTCATATGTGTTACATTTAACCTATTAAGGTTATGGATATTCTAATTGATTTTCTTAATGCAAGGTGCAATGGGACAATATTTTATATCAAAGTGTTTTAGAACAGTGAATTCATGCATCAATGAGTACATATGCACTTTAAGTGAAGTAGATGCATTGTGAATCAAATTTTCATATCTCTAAGTTTCATACCAAAGTTTATATGAGCTTCATTAAATTTGAGTTGATTTCTGGTGTGCCAAGTTTTCTAGATGATTAAGGTAATGATTAGAATAATAAGATTCTTGATTTATGGACACCAACCTAGATTATAAATTTTGTATAGGTTCACAAAGATAGTTCGATCAAGTAGTATGCATAATAACGACAATTGTAATGTGTGATAGTAATTCAAGAAAATGAATCGATGAGTTTTTAAGTCTTGAGCATATAGGGAACATCTAAAAACCAATGCAATTTTTCTCCTTCTAAGATTGTGATTTGTGGCAACGACACGAGGCACGAGTCTCCAAGAGATGAGAGATTTTGTTTGTGAAATGTAGGGTTTCCAGATGGTTCTAAACCAACTAGCTTATTCAGGTTCATTCTGTGCCATTTATATGCATCTTTGAATGTAAGTATTTCATTGCTTTAACTTTCCAAATTCGAGTGTCTTCATTAGTATTTCATATATATATATATATAGATATATATATATATATATATATATATATATATATATATATATATATATATATATATATATATATATATATATATATATATATATATATATATAATTTTTTTATAGAGTATCATTTGTTATCTTTGGTGCAAAAGTGATGAAATTATTAGAAATGTTCAAAATACACGTTGAATTAGTTATTGGGTAGTAGTAGTTTCTAGGTACTTAAGTTGATTTGGAATGACAATAAGTCTTTGATTTTATAACATAACTAGTTGTCATGCCATAGAAAAATGTCTTAGACATTCTCTATTTCCCATATGCTATAATCTTTAATAATGTTCATAGCATGCTTTAAACCAAGCCATATTGAGTTGAATTTGTGATGTTTAATAGGTTGCTTGTCATTAAAGTGAATTTGTGATATTTAATAGGTTGTTTGTCATTAAAGTGAATTTGTGATGTAATAGGTTGCTTGTGTATATGTTTCAAAGGGTAGTGGCCCATTGTTTGTAGGTCGTGACCATGTTTCATCAAAGAGTGAGGCACCCTACTTTACTTTTGGATTTCTCTTTGATACAAGACCTTTTTGTATTTTTAAGAGAAAATATAAAGAAAAATTTACAACAAATGGCCACTGACGTAAGGTATCATGATGCTAGAAGTGAGATTTAATAAAACAAAGCTTAAAATAAGCATGTCCTTCTGCCTAAATTATAGTCCAAAATGAAAGAAATGAACAAAGAGCCAGAGGTCCCACTTTTTGTAAGTGTAATAATACATATGGACCCGTTGGCCCTGGATTTATAACCCTTCATTGTTTTAGTCTATTTATGAACTTTGTCATGTTATTATTCTTTCTTTTTCTCTTCTTAAATAAATAAGAAAAATAGTCATTTTTACAAAAAAAAAAAATCTATCACTTTTTATTTGATTGATTGTGTTGAGGTTAGATTTCACATCCAGCAAGCAAGAGTAGTACATGAATTGGTTAAGTATGAGGTATACTATGAAATTTTTCATTAAAAGGAAACTTAAAATAAACATGCTCTTTTGTTTAGATTCTAGTCTAAAATTGTGAGTGAAAACAAGGAAATAGGATAAGAAGAGTTGTTTAATAATCACTATCTCTTTAAAAAGAACAAAGACGAATTTGGCTAAGATTTTTTTTAAAAAAAAAAAAGGAAATTTGGCATAGAAATTAACTGCTATTTCTACAGACATAAGGTAAGATTAAGATGCCTTTCGACCAAATATTTTGGAAGAATAAATAACAACATTCGACGTCGAAGAGTCTGGTTTTGTACTTAGTGAAATTTTAAGAAGTTTGGTCATTCATCAAGTTCGACAGGTCAAACGAGTTCGACTAGAGGCAGATTCAAATTTCAAACTGAAGTAATTGTCTTTTTGTCTTACCCAAAATATCAAGGACACGTGGAGATCAATCAAAGGCTAGTCAAGCATGCAAAGATGACGTATCGGACAAAAAGGCATTTGAACATTGGAAAACTGTTGGTTTCATGGCATTATAAATAAGACATTTCCTTGCCATGGGCAGAGCTTTGATTGATGTGGAAATAGGAGATAATTGATCCTTCGATTTAATAAAGAGCAAGTAATATTTAATGTGTTTGAATCCATGAAACATGCTCATGAAGGTTTAGAGTGCCATCAAATTGATTTGATTAACGAATTGATAGAAAATGTTTCGAAAGAAGAAAATATTTCATCTCCAATAGAATTTTTTTTAGTACGATCTATTGAGGGAACATGCAAAGATGATGATGTTGAGGTAAATGAGTTGGTTCTACAATTGCAAGCAGCTCAGCTGGATCGTGCTTATAAAATATTTAAAGAATTAGGAGAAAGTAGTGAGGAGAAACCAACTGAATCTGAACTAAAAGAAATTCCCGAGCATCCGAAATATGTTTTTCTAAGTTAAGGAAATAGACACCCCGCAATTATTAGTAGTACTCTATTAAAAGTTGAAGAAGAAAAGTTGATATTAGTGCTAAAAGAAAACAAAAGAGCATTAAGGTGGAATGTCATATTTGAAAGGGATTAGTCCAGCATACTACATGCATAAAATCAAACTGGAGTAAGCATTTAAACCGATCGTTCAACCTCAACGACGATTAAATCTAGCCATGAAAGAAGTGGTAAGAAAAGAAGTCCTTAAGTTACTTGAAGCAGGTATGACTTATCGTATTTCCGATAGTTGGTGGGTAAGTCCAGTGTATGTAGTTCCAAAAAAAGGGGGCACCACTGTTATTCGTAATGAAAAAACTGAATTAATCCCAACTCGTACTGTTATGGGATGGAGAATGTGTATTGACTATCAAAGGTTAAATCTAGCTACACGGAAGGATTGTTTTCCGTTGCCATTTATGGCCAAATGCTTGAGAGATTAACTAGACAAGCTTACTACTGTTTTCTGGATGGATATTCGGGATTTAACCAAATTGTTTTAGATCCCATTGATCAAGAGAAAACCGCATTCACATGCCCCTTCAGAGTCTTTATGTATCGGAAAATGCCTTCTGGACTATGTAATGCGCCATCAACGTTCCAAAGGTGCATGATGTCTATTTTTTATGACATGGTTGAAAACTCAACAGTGGTATTTATGGATGATTTTTCTGTTTTTGGTAAATCATTCGATTGTTGTCTTGATTGATTGAATGATATCCTTAAGAGATGTATCGAGACAAACTTGGTCTTGAATTGGGAAAAATGTCATTTTATGGTGACTGAAGACATTGTGCTTGGCAATAAAATCTATGCTAAAAGCATAAAGGTTGATCAAGAAAACATTGAAGTGATAGAAAACCTTCCACCCCTGATAAATGTTAAAGGAGTGAGAATTTTTCTAGGTCATGTAGGTTTTTATAGGAGGTTCATCAAGGACTTTTCAAAATTTTCAAAACCCTTGTGTAACCTGTTTATTAACGAAACTGAATACAACTTTGATAGAGATTTCCTAAACTCTTTTTCTGTCATAAAAATAAATTGGCAATCACTCGTGTAATTGTGTCCCCTAATTGGGAGCTTCCTTTGGAAATTATGTGTGATGTCAGCGATTATGCGGTTGGCGCGGTTCTTGGCCAAAGACACGCAAATTTTTTCCATGCAATTTACTATGCTAACAAGGTTTTAAAAGATAATCAAGTTAATTACACCCCCACTAAAAAAGAGCTGTTAGCAGTAGTATTTTCTTTGGAAAAATTCTTCCCTTATTTAATTGGTTCAAAGGTTATTGTTTTTACAGATCATGCAACTTTAAAGTATTTATTCAATAAGAGTGACTCCAAACCATGATTTCTAAGATGAGTGCTTTTGTTGCAAGAATTTGATCTGAAAATTAAAGATAAGAAAGGAATATAAAATATGGTGGCAGATCACCTTTCAATGTTAGAAAATGTTGAAGTAACTACAAATAAGCAAGGTATTACACAAACATTTCCGGACGAGAAACTCATGATGATTAGTGAAAGACCATGGTTTGCAGATATGGCAAATTATAAAGCGACAAATGTCGTGCCAGAAGAATACACTTGGAAGCAAAGGAAACTCTTTTACAAAGAGGTGAATTATTATCTATGGGATGATCCATATTTGTTTAAGAGAAGTCCCGATGGTTTACTTCACAGGTGTATTACAGGTAGAGAAGCGGATAACATTATGTGGCACTGTCATAACTCAACATATAAGGGACACCATAATAAAGAGAGGACAAAATCTAAGATACTGCAAAATGGGTTTTATTGGCCTACTCTATTTAATGATTGTAAGTTATATGTGTCTACATGCCCTGAATGTAACAAAATAGGTAACATCTCAAAACGAGATGAAATGCCTTTGAATATTATGCTTGAAGTAGAACCATTTGATTATTGGGGAATTAATTTCATGGGTCCACTTATCCAATCAAATATGTATCTTTATATTCTGGCATGTGTTGATTATGTCACTAAATGGGTGGAAGTCATTGCGTGTAGTGCTAATGATGCCTGAACTGTTACTATTTTTTTGAAAAGAATATTTTCACCAGGCTCAGTGTACCCAGGGTGCTAATGAGGGATGGAGGAACATACTTTTGCAATAGGTATTTGGAATGATTGTTGGAGAAATATAATGTTAAACATAAGGTGTCAACACCATATCATCCTCATACATGCAGTCAAGTGGAAGTATCAAACATACAACTAAAGTAAATTCTGGAGAAAATTGTGGCTGCGTCGAGAAAGGATTGGTCAACAAAATTGAATGACGCCCTATGGGCATGCATAACAACTTTCAAAACACATTTGGCTTTCTCTCCGTATCAACTGGTGTATGGGAAAGCATGTCATCTTCCTGTCAATTTGGAGCATAAAGCATATTGGGTAGTAAAATTCCAAAATTTTGATAAAAAGTTGGTTGGTAGGAAGAGGTTATTGAAATCGGATGAATTGGAGGAGATGTGATTGTCTGCATATGAAAATTTGTTGATTTATAAGGAAAGGACCAAAAGATATCATGACAAGAAACTTGTACGGAGGAACTTCCAAGTAGGCCAACAAGTATTATTGTTTAACTCACGTTTGAGATTATTTCCAGGAAAAGCTGAAGTCCAAGTGGTCAGGGCCATTTGTGGTTACCGAGGTTTGTTAAAGCGGTGCTATTGAAATTCAAAATCCTGGGGATATGAGAAAATTTAAAGTGAATGGACAACGTCTAAAGCATTATCATGGAGGTGAGATTCCAAGTGAAAAAGCCTCCCTAATATTGTCAGACCCCTGATTTCTATCGTCAAGCTAATGACGAAAAGAAGCGTTGGATGAGAGGCAACCCATCAATTATGACCAGTTTTTGTTTTGCATAATTTACTTTTTTTTATTCGAGACCGTTTAAAAGAGGAATTATCCACTCGAGCGTTACCCTTCCATAACGATCTATGCTTTCTTTAATAAACAAGTTTGTAGTTTTTTTTCTTCCGAATTTGTAAGTTTATCACTTTAGCATTAAACATATGATCTTGATCATCACAATAGTAACTAGCAACTTGAAGGTAAAGGATGAGAAAAGAATCAACAAACTTGTACTCAACCTATAAATACCTCATCTATTAAGGTTTGAGCTAAATAAATTCCATTGTTCACTTTTCTTTCTTTATGAGTATATCCATGCATTATTATTTTATCTAATTTGATCTATTTCCGATTAAGTTCATCTGGTTTGACTGACACACACCGAGGAAGTTTTTTGTTTATAACTTTGAGCCTTTTTAAACCACCATATAGTAATAGGTATATCCATTGCTAACCACTTTGAGCTTTAGCCTTTCTTTCGGTGACGTAGCCTAAAATTCTTAGCCATATGACTTGAAAGATCTTTTCTTTCCACTCTATCTTTGGAGTTAGGTAGAAGTATAGTTCCTAGAGTGTATGAGAAAGTTTAAGATTGGGATCGCTCTTGGAAGTGAGCAAATTTTTAATTTTTGGGTTGGGGTACTAGAGAATATTGGCATAAAATTTAAAAATTTATGAGAAAAAAGAAGTGGAAAAATACACTTCTTCAAAAACAAGTGAAAAGAAAAAGAATGAAAGTATAAGAAGGACCAAAGGTATCTAGTACTGCCAAAAAGAAAATAAGAGGTATGCTGATCGGAGGAGAACTAGGTATCTAACTCCAAAGATTTAAACCTACTTTACTAAAAAAAATATCCTACCCAAACATAAGCCAAGTTACAACCTGAAAAGGCCTCTAATGTGTGTGTTGTGATTTCTGTGATGAACTATATTAGAACATGATCAAGATAAGCATAATTAATTTTGCATGTTGATTGAGAGAGAACACTATTTATTGAGTGAGTCAAAGTGAGCCGAAAGACAAGTTAAGTATTCGTTAATGTTGAGGACGTCTTCCGAATTTTTCGGATAAAAGTTGGAAGCTAGAATGATGGTCAAGTAAAAAAAATATTTAATTTGGTGATGTTTGATTGTTATTGTGTGACTTGTTTTCTATTGAAATGTGCAGTTGTAGGCGAGTTACTTGAGGACAAGCAACAATTCAAGTTTTGGGTTGTGATGACAGTCCGTCATTACATGAATTTTATCGAAGAATCGAATTAAAATAAGTGAAAGATGAGACAAAATTAATAAGAAATACCAAAGAATGAGGAAGAATAGCTAATTATGAAGATTGTGGACTTATTAAAAATTTGGGTGAAAAGGGAGCAAAAAGAGTGTCGCTTTTGGAAAAATCACATGCAACATCGCGTGCGTGATAAGGGCCATAAAAGTTGAGTCGCACGCACGATTGAAGTCATCATGCACGTTGTAACGGTTAAAATTTTGAGATTAAGCTATTTATTTACTTAACTCATAAAGCAAGAGTTGCCGCCATGCTTTTATTGTTTCCAAAGGAAAGGGAAAAAGAACGAACAAAACCCAAAGAAGTTTTAAAAGAAAACTAATAAAAAGAGATAAGGGTTCGGGGGTTGGTTATGCAAAGGAATAGTATTAACACCCTAAACATCTATAGTAATTTATAGGAACCTATTTGAAAATTTGTACATTTTAGCTTTAAAAATGGTGTTGTTTGCAAAAGATTGTGGAGATGAGAAGAGAAACGTATTTTTTAATTATGTGTTAGCCAAAACTTCCTGAGTCTCATGCCTACATACCAACAAAGTGCAATGGAGGATCAAAACCTCGTAGTTTGTGGTAAAAATAACAAGGATGTTTGTTTTGATTTGTTTTTAATGAAAAGATATTTGGTAATTTTAAGGAGAGTACTCAACTAGTCCCCCACAAGTATGAAAACTTTGCATCACCACAGAGAAGGGCTCCGACTTAGATAAATATCAACAAGTATGTCACTAGCTCTCTTAGGTGAAAAAGAATTATCATCAGTACTATAGGGATAAGAGAATTATATCTCAACTATGGAAATGACTCATTTCTAAACTTTTGAGAAAAGTTTTTAAAAGAAGAAGTGCATGAAGGGGACAAAATGGTTTGAATGGGTTATTTATTTTTTAGTCTTTTAAATTGGTTTGAATATGCTTAAGATGTGTTAGCATTTATTAAGAAAAAAGTTTTGAAAATCACTTGACAAAAGTCAAGGTTTATTGAGAAAATTATTCAAGTTTGAAAACAAGAAGGTTTTTGAAAAGAGAGATGAGATTTTGAAAATTAAAGAAATGGAGGAGAAGAAGAGACTATCCTAGATAAATAAGTAGAAGTTAGGGAGGAAAGATCTAGCCAAAATAGAATGTTTTATGACATAAGTCAAGGAAGA